>NW_027365113.1:0-138361 GCF_046119375.1 Phyllobates terribilis | reverse complement strand
TAATTCTCCGCATTGCAAGGTGCAATTCTGAAATTTTTTTGCTATTTCCTGCTCCTCTTAGCATGATAAAGAAGATTCAAAGAGAGTGAGATGCCAGCTCCTTTCATTCAGTCAGTAGCTTCAAACATTTCTGGTATATGAACATGATGTTTTTCAATGGCAAAATCAATGAATATTGTAAAAGCACAAACAGTAATTTCTCCGCATTGCAAGGTGCATTCTGAAATTTTTTGCTTTTTCCTGCTCCTCTTAGCATGATAAAGAAGATTCAAAGAGAGTGAGATGCCAGCTCCTTTCATTCAGTCAGTAGCTTCAATCATTTCTGGACGTTTTTCAATGGCAAAAATCAATGAATATTGTAAATGCACAAACAGTAATTTCTCCGCATTGCAAGGTGCAATTCTGAAATTTTTTGCTTTTCCTGCTCCTCTTAGCATGATAAAGAAGATTCAAAGAGAGTGAGATGCCAGCTCCTTTCATTCAGTCAGTAGCTTCAATCATTTCTGGTATATGAAAACATGATGTTTTTCAATGGCAAAAATCAATGAATATTGTAAATGCACAAACAGTAATTTCTCCGCATTGCAAGTTGCAATTCTGAAATTTTTTTTGCTCCTTTCATTCAGTCAGTAGCTTCAATCATTTCTGACGCATGGCAAAAATCAATGAATATTGTAAATGCACATTGCAAGGTGCAATTCTGAAATTTTTTGCTTTTCCTGCTCCTCTTAGCATGATAAACTAAATTTTTTGCTTTTTCCTGCTCCTCTTAGCATGATAAAGAAGATTCAAAGAGAGTGAGATGCCAGCTCCTTTCATTCAGTCAGTAGCTTCAAACATTTCTGTATATGAATAACATGATGTTTTTTCAATGGCAAAAATCAATGAATATTGTAAAAGCACAAACAGTAATTTCTCCGCATTGCAAGGTGCAATTCTGAAATTTTTTGCTTTTTCCTGCTCCTCTTAGCATGATAAAGAAGATTCAAAGAGAGTGAGATGCCAGCTCCTTTCATTCAGTCAGTAGCTTCAATCATTTCTGGACGTTTTTCAATGGCAAAAATCAATGAATATTGTAAATGCACAAACAGTAATTTCTCCGCATTGCAAGGTGCAATTCTGAAATTTTTTGCTTTTTCCTGCTCCTCTTAGCATGATAAAGAAGATTCAAAGAGAGTGAGATGCCAGCTCCTTTCATTCAGTCAGTAGCTTCAATCATTTCTGGACGTTTTTCAATGGCAAAAATCAATGAATATTGTAAATGCACAAACAGTAATTTCTCCGCATTGCAAGGTGCAATTCTGAAATTTTTTGCTTTTTCCTGCTCCTCTTAGCATGATAAAGAAGATTCAAAGAGAGTGAGATGCCAGCTCCTTTCATTCAGTCAGTAGCTTCAAACATTTCTGGTATATGAATAACATGATGTTTTTCAATGGCAAAAATCAATGAATATTGTAAAAGCACAAACAGTAATTTCTCCGCATTGCAAGGTGCAATTCTGAAATTTTTTGCTTTTTCCTGCTCCTCTTAGCATGATAAAGAAGATTCAAAGAGAGTGAGATGCCAGCTCCTTTCATTCAGTCAGTAGCTTCAATCATTTCTGGACGTTTTCAATGGCAAAAATCAATGAATATTGTAAATGCACACACAGTAATTTCTCCGCATTGCAAGGTGCAATTCTGAAATTTTTTGCTTTTTCCTGCTCCTCTTAGCATGATAAAGAAGATTCAAAGAGAGTGAGATGCCAGCTCCTTTCATTCAGTCAGTAGCTTCAATCATTTCTGGTATATGAATAACATGATGTTTTTCAATGGCAAAAATCAATGAATATTGTAAATGCACAAACAGTAATTTCTCCGCATTGCAAGTTGCAATTCTGAAATTTTTTGCTTTTTCCTGCTCCTCTTAGCATGATAAAGAAGATTCAAAGAGAGTGAGATGCCAGCTCCTTTCATTCAGTCAGTAGCTTCAATCATTTCTGGACGTTTTTCAATGGCAAAAATCAATGAATATTGTAAATGCACAAACAGTAATTTCTCCGCATTGCAAGGTGCAATTCTGAAATTTTTTGCTTTTTCCTGCTCCTCTTAGCATGATAAAGAAGATTCAAAGAGAGTGAGATGCCAGCTCCATTCATTCAGTCAGTAGCTTCAATCATTTCTGGACGTTTTTCAATGGCAAAAATCAATGAATATTGTAAATGCACAAACAGTAATTTCTCCGCATTGCAAGGTGCAATTCTGAAATTTTTTGCTTTTTCCTGCTCCTCTTAGCATGATAAAGAAGATTCAAAGAGAGTGAGATGCCAGCTCCTTTCATTCAGTCAGTAGCTTCAAACATTTCTGGTATATGAATAACATGATGTTTTTCAATGGCAAAAATCAATGAATATTGTAAAAGCACAAACAGTAATTTCTCCGCATTGCAAGGTGCAATTCTGAAATTTTTTGCTTTTTCCTGCTCCTCTTAGCATGATAAAGAAGATTCAAAGAGAGTGAGATGCCAGCTCCTTTCATTCAGTCAGTAGCTTCAATCATTTCTGGAAACTTGGTTTTTCAATGGCAAAAATCAATGAATATTGTAAATGCACAAACAGTAATTTCTCCGCATTGCAAGGTGCAATTCTGAAATTTTTTGCTTTTTCCTGCTCCTCTTAGCATGATAAAGAAGATTCAAAGAGAGTGAGATGCCAGCTCCTTTCATTCAGTCAGTAGCTTCAATCATTTCTGGTATATGAATAACATGATGTTTTTCAATGGCAAAAATCAATGAATATTGTAAATGCACAAACAGTAATTTCTCCACATTGCAAGGTGCAATTCTGAAATTTTTGCTTTTTCCTGCTCCTCTTAGCATGATAAAGAAGATTCAAAGAGAGTGAGATGCCAGCTCCTTTCATTCAGTCAGTAGCTTCAATCATTTCTGGACGTTTTTCAATGGCAAAAATCAATGAATATTGTAAATGCACAAACAGTAATTTCTCCGCATTGCAAGGTGCAATTCTGAAATTTTTTGCTTTTTCCTGCTCCTCTTAGCATGATAAAGAAGATTCAAAGAGAGCGAGATGCCAGCTCCTTTCATTCAGTCAGTAGCTTCAATCATTTCTGGTATATGAATAACATGATGTTTTTCAATGGCAAAAATCAATGAATATTGTAAATGCACAAACAGTAATTTCTCCGCATTGCAAGGTGCAATTCTGAAATTTTTTGCTTTTTCCTGCTCCTCTTAGCATGATAAAGAAGATTCAAAGAGAGTGAGATGCCAGCTCCTTTCATTCAGTCAGTAGCTTCAATCATTTCTGGACGTTTTTCAATGGCAAAAATCAATGAATATTGTAAATGCACAAACAGTAATTTCTCCGCATTGCAAGGTGCAATTCTGAAATTTTTTGCTTTTTCCTGCTCCTCTTAGCATGATAAAGAAGATTCAAAGAGAGTGAGATGCCAGCTCCTTTCATTCAGTCAGTAGCTTCAATCATTTCTGGACGTTTTTCAATGGCAAAAATCAATGAATATTGTAAATGCACAAACAGTAATTTCTCCGCATTGCAAGGTGCAATTCTGAAATTTTTTGCTTTTTCCTGCTCCTCTTAGCATGATAAAGAAGATTCAAAGAGAGTGAGATGCCAGCTCCTTTCATTCAGTCAGTAGCTTCAATCATTTCTGGTATATGAATAACATGATGTTTTTCAATGGCAAAAATCAATGAATATTGTAAATGCACAAACAGTAATTTCTCCGCATTGCAAGGTGCAATTCTGAAATTTTTTGCTTTTTCCTGCTCCTCTTAGCATGATAAAGAAGATTCAAAGAGAGTGAGATGCCAGCTCCTTTCATTCAGTCAGCAGCTTCAATCATTTCTGGACATTTTTCAATGGCAAAAATCAATGAATATTGTAAATGCACAAACAGTAATTTCTCCGCATTGCAAGGTGCAATTCTGAAATTTTTTGCTTTTTCCTGCTCCTCTTAGCATGATAAAGAAGATTCAAAGAGAGTGAGATGCCAGCTCCTTTCATTCAGTCAGTAGCTTCAAACATTTCTGGTATATGAATAACATGATGTTTTTCAATGGCAAAAATCAATGAATATTGTAAAAGCACAAACAGTAATTTCTCCGCATTGCAAGGTGCAATTCTGAAATTTTTTGCTTTTTCCTGCTCCTCTTAGCATGATAAAGAAGACTCAAAGAGAGTGAGATGCCAGCTCCTTTCATTCAGTCAGTAGCTTCAATCATTTCTGGACGTTTTTCAATGGCAAAAATCAATGAATATTGTAAATGCACAAACAGTAATTTCTCCGCATTGCAAGGTGCAATTCTGAAATTTTTTGCTTTTTCCTGCTCCTCTTAGCATGATAAAGAAGATTCAAAGAGAGTGAGATGCCAGCTCCTTTCATTCAGTCAGTAGCTTCAATCATTTCTGGTATATGAATAACATGATGTTTTTCAATGGCAAAAATCAATGAATATTGTAAATGCACAAACAGTAATTTCTCCGCATTGCAAGTTGCAATTCTGAAATTTTTTGCTTTTTCCTGCTCCTCTTAGCATGATAAAGAAGATTCAAAGAGAGTGAGATGCCAGCTCCTTTCATTCAGTCAGTAGCTTCAATTATTTCTGGACGTTTTTCAATGGCAAAAATCAATGAATATTGTAAATGCACAAACAGTAATTTCTCCGCATTGCAAGGTGCAATTCTGAAATTTTTTGCTTTTTCCTGCTCCTCTTAGCATGATAAAGAAGATTCAAAGAGAGTGAGATGCCAGCTCCTTTCATTCAGTCAGTTGCTTCAATCATTTCTGGACGTTTTTCAATGGCAAAAATCAATGAATATTGTAAATGCACAAACAGTAATTTCTCCGCATTGCAAGGTGCAATTCTGAAATTTTTTGCTTTTTCCTGCTCCTCTTAGCATGATAAAGAAGATTCAAAGAGAGTGAGATGCCAGCTCCTTTCATTCAGTCAGTAGCTTCAATCATTTCTGGACGTTTTTCAATGGCAAAAATCAATGAATATTGTAAATGCACAAACAGTAATTTCTCCGCATTGCAAGGTGCAATTCTGAAATTTTTTGCTTTTTCCTGCTCCTCTTTGCATGATAAAGAAGATTCAAAGAGAGTGAGATGCCAGCTCCTTTCATTCAGTCAGTAGCTTCAATCATTTCTGGTATATGAATAACATGATGTTTTTCAATGGCAAAAATCAATGAATATTGTAAATGCACAAACAGTAATTTCTCCGCATTGCAAGGTGCAATTCTGAAATTTTTGGCTTTTTCCTGCTCCTCTTAGCATGATAAAGAAGATTCAAAGAGAGTGAGATGCCAGCTCCTTTCATTCAGTCAGTAGCTTCAATCATTTCTGGATGTTTTTCAATGGCAAAAATCAATGAATATTGTAAATGCACAAACAGTAATTTCTCCGCATTGCAAGGTGCAATTCTGAAATTTCTTGCATTTTCCTGCTCCTCTTAGCATGATAAAGAAGATTCAAAGAGAGTGAGATGCCAGCTCCTTTCATTCAGTCAGTAGCTTCAATCATTTCTGGACGTTTTTCAATGGCAAAAATCAATGAATATTGTAAATGCACAAACAGTAATTTCTCCGCATTGCAAGGTGCAATTCTGAAATTTTTTGCTTTTTCCTGCTCCTCTTAGCATGATAAAGAAGATTCAAAGAGAGTGAGATGCCAGCTCCTTTCATTCAGTCAGTAGCTTCAAACATTTCTGGTATATGAATAACATGATGTTTTTCAATGGCAAAAATCAATGAATATTGTAAATGCACAAACAGTAATTTCTCCGCATTGCAAGGTGCAATTCTGAAATTTTTTGCTTTTTCCTGCTCCTCTTAGCATGATAAAGAAGATTCAAAGAGAGTGAGATGCCAGCTCCTTTCATTCAGTCAGTAGCTTCAATCATTTCTGGACGTTTTTCAATGGCAAAAATCAATGAATATTGTAAATGCACAAACAGTAATTTCTCCGCATTGCAAGGTGCAATTCTGAAATTTTTTGCTTTTTCCTGCTCCTCTTAGCATGATAAAGAAGATTCAAAGAGAGTGAGATGCCAGCTTCTTTCATTCAGTCAGTAGCTTCAAACATTTCTGGGATATGAATAACATGATGTTTTTCAATGGCAAAAATTAATGAATATTGTAAATGCACAAACAGTAATTTCTCCGCATTGCAAGGTGCAATTCTGAAATTTTTTGCTTTTTCCTGCTCCTCTTAGCATGATAAAGAAGATTCAAAGAGAGTGAGATGCCAGCTCCTTTCATTCAGTCAGTAGCTTCAATCATTTCTGGACGTTTTTCAATGGCAAAAATCAATGAATATTGTAAATGCACAAACAGTAATTTCTCCGCATTGCAAGGTGCAATTCTGAAATTTTTTGCTTTTTCCTGCTCCTCTTAGCATGATAAAGAAGATTCAAAGAGAGTGAGATGCCAGCTCCTTTCATTCAGTCAGTAGCTTCAATCATTTCTGGACGTTTTTCAATGGCAAAAATCAATGAATATTGTAAATGCACAAACAGTAATTTCTCCGCATTGCAAGGTGCAATTCTGAAATTTTTTGCTTTTTCCTGCTAATCTTAGCATGATAAAGAAGATTCAAAGAGAGTGAGATGCCAGCTCCTTTCATTCAGTCAGTAGCTTCAATCATTTCTGGACGTTTTTCAATGGCAAAAATCAATGAATATTGTAAATGCACAAACAGTAATTTCTCCGCATTGCAAGGTGCAATTCTGAAATTTTTTGCTTTTTCCTGCTCCTCTTAGCATGATAAAGAAGATTCAAAGAGAGTGAGATGCCAGCTCCTTTCATTCAGTCAGTAGCTTCAATCATTTCTGGTATATGAATAACATGATGTTTTTCAATGGCAAAAATCAATGAATATTGTAAATGCACAAACAGTAATTTCTCCGCATTGCAAGTTGCAATTCTGAAATTTTTTGCTTTTTCCTGCTCCTCTTAGCATGATAAAGAAGATTCAAAGAGAGTGAGATGCCAGCTCCTTTCATTCAGTCAGTAGCTTCAATTATTTCTGGACGTTTTTCAATGGCAAAAATCAATGAATATTGTAAATGCACAAACAGTAATTTCTCCGCATTGCAAGGTGCAATTCTGAAATTTTTTGCTTTTTCCTGCTCCTCTTAGCATGATAAAGAAGATTCAAAGAGAGTGAGATGCCAGCTCCTTTCATTCAGTCAGTTGCTTCAATCATTTCTGGACGTTTTTCAATGGCAAAAATCAATGAATATTGTAAATGCACAAACAGTAATTTCTCCGCATTGCAAGGTGCAATTCTGAAATTTTTTGCTTTTTCCTGCTCCTCTTAGCATGATAAAGAAGATTCAAAGAGAGTGAGATGCCAGCTCCTTTCATTCAGTCAGTAGCTTCAATCATTTCTGGTATATGAATAACATGATGTTTTTCAATGGCAAAAATCAATGAATATTGTAAATGCACAAACAGTAATTTCTCCGCATTGCAAGTTGCAATTCTGAAATTTTTTGCTTTTTCCTGCTCCTCTTAGCATGATAAAGAAGATTCAAAGAGAGTGAGATGCCAGCTCCTTTCATTCAGTCAGTAGCTTCAATTATTTCTGGACGTTTTTCAATGGCAAAAATCAATGAATATTGTAAATGCACAAACAGTAATTTCTCCGCATTGCAAGGTGCAATTCTGAAATTTTTTGCTTTTTCCTGCTCCTCTTAGCATGATAAAGAAGATTCAAAGAGAGTGAGATGCCAGCTCCTTTCATTCAGTCAGTTGCTTCAATCATTTCTGGACGTTTTTCAATGGCAAAAATCAATGAATATTGTAAATGCACAAACAGTAATTTCTCCGCATTGCAAGGTGCAATTCTGAAATTTTTTGCTTTTTCCTGCTCCTCTTAGCATGATAAAGAAGATTCAAAGAGAGTGAGATGCCAGCTCCTTTCATTCAGTCAGTAGCTTCAATCATTTCTGGACGTTTTTCAATGGCAAAAATCAATGAATATTGTAAATGCACAAACAGTAATTTCTCCGCATTGCAAGGTGCAATTCTGAAATTTTTTGCTTTTTCCTGCTCCTCTTTGCATGATAAAGAAGATTCAAAGAGAGTGAGATGCCAGCTCCTTTCATTCAGTCAGTAGCTTCAATCATTTCTGGTATATGAATAACATGATGTTTTTCAATGGCAAAAATCAATGAATATTGTAAATGCACAAACAGTAATTTCTCCGCATTGCAAGGTGCAATTCTGAAATTTTTGGCTTTTTCCTGCTCGTCTTAGCATGATAAAGAAGATTCAAAGAGAGTGAGATGCCAGCTCCTTTCATTCAGTCAGTAGCTTCAATCATTTCTGGATGTTTTTCAATGGCAAAAATCAATGAATATTGTAAATGCACAAACAGTAATTTCTCCGCATTGCAAGGTGCAATTCTGAAATTTCTTGCATTTTCCTGCTCCTCTTAGCATGATAAAGAAGAATCAAAGAGAGTGAGATGCCAGCTCCTTTCATTCAGTCAGTAGCTTCAATCATTTCTGGACGTTTTTCAATGGCAAAAATCAATGAATATTGTAAATGCACAAACAGTAATTTCTCCGCATTGCAAGGTGCAATTCTGAAATTTTTTGCTTTTTCCTGCTCCTCTTAGCATGATAAAGAAGATTCAAAGAGAGTGAGATGCCAGCTCCTTTCATTCAGTCAGTAGCTTCAATCATTTCTGGACGTTTTTCAATGGCAAAAATCAATGAATATTGTAAATGCACAAACAGTAATTTCTCCGCATTGCAAGGTGCAATTCTGAAATTTTTTGCTTTTTCCTGCTCCTCTTAGCATGATAAAGAAGATTCAAAGAGAGTGAGATGCCAGCTTCTTTCATTCAGTCAGTAGCTTCAAACATTTCTGGGATATGAATAACATGATGTTTTTCAATGGCAAAAATTAATGAATATTGTAAATGCACAAACAGTAATTTCTCCGCATTGCAAGGTGCAATTCTGAAATTTTTTGCTTTTTCCTGCTCCTCTTAGCATGATAAAGAAGATTCAAAGAGAGTGAGATGCCAGCTCCTTTCATTCAGTCAGTAGCTTCAATCATTTCTGGACGTTTTTCAAAGGCAAAAATCAATGAATATTGTAAATGCACAAACAGTAATTTCTCCGCATTGCAAGGTGCAATTCTGAAATTTTTTGCTTTTTCCTGCTCCTCTTAGCATGATAAAGAAGATTCAAAGAGAGTGAGATGCCAGCTCCTTTCATTCAGTCAGTAGCTTCAATTATTTCTGGACGTTTTTCAATGGCAAAAATCAATGAATATTGTAAATGCACAAACAGTAATTTCTCCGCATTGCAAGGTGCAATTCTGAAATTTTTTGCTTTTTCCTGCTCCTCTTAGCATGATAAAGAAGATTCAAAGAGAGTGAGATGCCAGCTCCTTTCATTCAGTCAGTTGCTTCAATCATTTCTGGACGTTTTTCAATGGCAAAAATCAATGAATATTGTAAATGCACAAACAGTAATTTCTCCGCATTGCAAGGTGCAATTCTGAAATTTTTTGCTTTTTCCTGCTCCTCTTAGCATGATAAAGAAGATTCAAAGAGAGTGAGATGCCAGCTCCTTTCATTCAGTCAGTAGCTTCAATCATTTCTGGACGTTTTTCAATGGCAAAAATCAATGAATATTGTAAATGCACAAACAGTAATTTCTCCGCATTGCAAGGTGCAATTCTGAAATTTTTTGCTTTTTCCTGCTCCTCTTTGCATGATAAAGAAGATTCAAAGAGAGTGAGATGCCAGCTCCTTTCATTCAGTCAGTAGCTTCAATCATTTCTGGTATATGAATAACATGATGTTTTTCAATGGCAAAAATCAATGAATATTGTAAATGCACAAACAGTAATTTCTCCGCATTGCAAGGTGCAATTCTGAAATTTTTGGCTTTTTCCTGCTCCTCTTAGCATGATAAAGAAGATTCAAAGAGAGTGAGATGCCAGCTCCTTTCATTCAGTCAGTAGCTTCAATCATTTCTGGATGTTTTTCAATGGCAAAAATCAATGAATATTGTAAATGCACAAACAGTAATTTCTCCGCATTGCAAGGTGCAATTCTGAAATTTCTTGCATTTTCCTGCTCCTCTTAGCATGATAAAGAAGAATCAAAGAGAGTGAGATGCCAGCTCCTTTCATTCAGTCAGTAGCTTCAATCATTTCTGGACGTTTTTCAATGGCAAAAATCAATGAATATTGTAAATGCACAAACAGTAATTTCTCCGCATTGCAAGGTGCAATTCTGAAATTTTTTGCTTTTTCCTGCTCCTCTTAGCATGATAAAGAAGATTCAAAGAGAGTGAGATGCCAGCTCCTTTCATTCAGTCAGTAGCTTCAAACATTTCTGGTATATGAATAACATGATGTTTTTCAATGGCAAAAATCAATGAATATTGTAAATGCACAAACAGTAATTTCTCCGCATTGCAAGGTGCAATTCTGAAATTTTTTGCTTTTTCCTGCTCCTCTTAGCATGATAAAGAAGATTCAAAGAGAGTGAGATGCCAGCTCCTTTCATTCAGTCAGTAGCTTCAATCATTTCTGGACGTTTTTCAATGGCAAAAATCAATGAATATTGTAAATGCACAAACAGTAATTTCTCCGCATTGCAAGGTGCAATTCTGAAATTTTTTGCTTTTTCCTGCTCCTCTTAGCATGATAAAGAAGATTCAAAGAGAGTGAGATGCCAGCTTCTTTCATTCAGTCAGTAGCTTCAAACATTTCTGGGATATGAATAACATGATGTTTTTCAATGGCAAAAATTAATGAATATTGTAAATGCACAAACAGTAATTTCTCCGCATTGCAAGGTGCAATTCTGAAATTTTTTGCTTTTTCCTGCTCCTCTTAGCATGATAAAGAAGATTCAAAGAGAGTGAGATGCCAGCTCCTTTCATTCAGTCAGTAGCTTCAATCATTTCTGGACGTTTTTCAAAGGCAAAAATCAATGAATATTGTAAATGCACAAACAGTAATTTCTCCGCATTGCAAGGTGCAATTCTGAAATTTTTTGCTTTTTCCTGCTCCTCTTAGCATGATAAAGAAGATTCAAAGAGAGTGAGATGCCAGCTCCTTTCATTCAGTCAGTAGCTTCAATCATTTCTGGACGTTTTTCAATGGCAAAAATCAATGAATATTGTAAATGCACAAACAGTAATTTCTCCGCATTGCAAGGTGCAATTCTGAAATTTTTTGCTTTTTCCTGCTCCTCTTAGCATGATAAAGAAGATTCAAAGAGAGTGAGATGCCAGCTCCTTTCATTCAGTCAGTAGCTTCAATCATTTCTGGTATATGAATAACATGATGTTTTTCAATGGCAAAAATCAATGAATATTGTAAATGCACAAACAGTAATTTCTCCGCATTGCAAGTTGCAATTCTGAAATTTTTTGCTTTTTCCTGCTCCTCTTAGCATGATAAAGAAGATTCAAAGAGAGTGAGATGCCAGCTCCTTTCATTCAGTCAGTAGCTTCAATCATTTCTGGACGTTTTTCAATGGCAAAAATCAATGAATATTGTAAATGCACAAACAGTAATTTCTCCGCATTGCAAGGTGCAATTCTGAAATTTTTTGCTTTTTCCTGCTCCTCTTAGCATGATAAAGAAGATTCAAAGAGAGTGAGATGCCAGCTCCTTTCATTCAGTCAGTAGCTTCAATCATTTCTGGACGTTTTTCAATGGCAAAAATCAATGAATATTGTAAATGCACAAACAGTAATTTCTCCGCATTGCAAGGTGCAATTCTGAAATTTTTTGCTTTTTCCTGCTCCTCTTAGCATGATAAAGAAGATTCAAAGAGAGTGAGATGCCAGCTCCTTTCATTCAGTCAGTAGCTTCAAACATTTCTGGTATATGAATAACATGATGTTTTTCAATGGCAAAAATCAATGAATATTGTAAATGCACAAACAGTAATTTCTCCGCATTGCAAGGTGCAATTCTGAAATTTTTTGCTTTTTCCTGCTCCTCTTAGCATGATAAAGAAGATTCAAAGAGAGTGAGATGCCAGCTCCTTTCATTCAGTCAGTAGCTTCAATCATTTCTGGACGTTTTTCAATGGCAAAAATCAATGAATATTGTAAATGCACAAACAGTAATTTCTCCGCATTGCAAGGTGCAATTCTGAAATTTTTTGCTTTTTCCTGCTCCTCTTAGCATGATAAAGAAGATTCAAAGAGAGTGAGATGCCAGCTCCTTCATTCAGTCAGTAGCTTCAATCATTTCTGGTATATGAATAACATGATGTTTTTCAATGGCAAAAATCAATGAATATTGTAAATGCACAAACAGTAATTTCTCCACATTGCAAGGTGCAATTCTGAAATTTTTTGCTTTTTCCTGCTCCTCTTAGCATGATAAAGAAGATTCAAAGAGAGTGAGATGCCAGCTCCTTTCATTCAGTCAGTAGCTTCAATCATTTCTGGACGTTTTTCAATGGCAAAAATCAATGAATATTGTAAATGCACAAACAGTAATTTCTCCGCATTGCAAGGTGCAATTCTGAAATTTTTTGCTTTTTCCTGCTCCTCTTAGCATGATAAAGAAGATTCAAAGAGAGCGAGATGCCAGCTCCTTTCATTCAGTCAGTAGCTTCAATCATTTCTGGTATATGAATAACATGATGTTTTTCAATGGCAAAAATCAATGAATTTTGTAAATGCACAAACAGTAATTTCTCCGCATTGCAAGGTGCAATTCTGAAATTTTTTGCTTTTTCCTGCTCCTCTTAGCATGAAAAAGAAGATTCAAAGAGAGTGAGATGCCAGCTCCTTTCATTCAGTCAGTAGCTTCAATCATTTCTGGACGTTTTTCAATGGCAAAAATCAATGAATATTGTAAATGCACAAACAGTAATTTCTCCGCATTGCAAGGTGCAATTCTGAAATTTTTTGCTTTTTCCTGCTCCTCTTAGCATGATAAAGAAGATTCAAAGAGAGTGAGATGCCAGCTCCTTTCATTCAGTCAGTAGCTTCAAACATTTCTGGTATATGAATAACATGATGTTTTTCAATGGCAAAAATCAATGAATATTGTAAATGCACAAACAGTAATTTCTCCGCATTGCAAGGTGCAATTCTGAAATTTTTTGCTTTTTCCTGCTCCTCTTAGCATGATAAAGAAGATTCAAAGAGAGTGAGATGCCAGCTCCTTTCATTCAGTCAGTAGCTTCAATCATTTCTGGACGTTTTTCAATGGCAAAAATCAATGAATATTGTAAATGCAGAAACAGTAATTTCTCCGCATTGCAAGGTGCAATTCTGAAATTTTTTGCTTTTTCCTGCTCCTCTTAGCATGATAAAGAAGATTCAAAGAGAGTGAGATGCCAGCTCCTTTCATTCAGTCAGTAGCTTCAATCATTTCTGGATGTTTTTCAATGGCAAAAATCAATGAATATTGTAAATGCACAAACAGTAATTTCTCCGCATTGCAAGGTGCAATTCTGAAATTTTTTGCTTTTTCCTGCTCCTCTTAGCATGATAAAGAAGATTCAAAGAGAGTGAGATGCCAGCTCCTTTCATTCAGTCAGTAGCTTCAATCATTTCTGGTATATGAATAACATGATGTTTTTCAATGGCAAAAATCAATGAATATTGTAAATGCACAAACAGTAATTTCTCCGCATTGCAAGGTGCAATTCTGAAATTTTTTGCTTTTTCCTGCTCCTCTTAGCATGATAAAGAAGATTCAAAGAGAGTGAGATGCCAGCTCCTTTCATTCAGTCAGCAGCTTCAATCATTTCTGGACATTTTTCAATGGCAAAAATCAATGAATATTGTAAATGCACAAACAGTAATTTCTCCGCATTGCAAGGTGCAATTCTGAAATTTTTTGCTTTTTCCTGCTCCTCTTAGCATGATAAAGAAGATTGAAAGAGAGTGAGATGCCAGCTCCTTTCATTCAGTCAGTAGCTTCAAACATTTCTGGTATATGAATAACATGATGTTTTTCAATGGCAAAAATCAATGAATATTGTAAAAGCACAAACAGTAATTTCTCCGCATTGCAAGGTGCAATTCTGAAATTTTTTGCTTTTTCCTGCTCCTCTTAGCATGATAAAGAAGATTCAAAGAAAGTGAGATGCCAGCTCCTTTCATTCAGTCAGTAGCTTCAATCATTTCTGGACGTTTTTCAATGGCAAAAATCAATGAATATTGTAAATGCACAAACAGTAATTTCTCCGCATTGCAAGGTGCAATTCTGAAATTTTTTGCTTTTTCCTGCTCCTCTTAGCATGATAAAGAAGATTCAAAGAGAGTGAGATGCCAGCTCCTTTCATTCAGTCACTAGCTTCAATCATTTCTGGTATAAGAATAACATGATGTTTTTCAATGGCAAAAATCAATGAATATTGTAAATGCACAAACAGTAATTTCTCCGCATTGCAAGTTGCAATTCTGAAATTTTTTGCTTTTTCCTGCTCATCTTAGCATGATAAAGAAGATTCAAAGAGAGTGAGATGCCAGCTCCTTTCATTCAGTCAGTAGCTTCAATTATTTCTGGACGTTTTTCAATGGCAAAAATCAATGAATATTGTAAATGCACAAACAGTAATTTCTCCGCATTGCAAGGTGCAATTCTGAAATTTTTTGCTTTTTCCTGCTCCTCTTAGCATGATAAAGAAGATTCAAAGAGAGTGAGATGCCAGCTCCTTTCATTCAGTCAGTTGCTTGAATCATTTCTGGACGTTTTTCAATGGCAAAAATCAGTGAATATTGTAAATGCACAAACAGTAATTTCTCCGCATTGCAAGGTGCAATTCTGAAATTTTTTTCTTTTTCCTGCTCCTCTTAGCATGATAAAGAAGATTCAAAGAGAGTGAGATGCCAGCTCCTTTCATTCAGTCAGTAGCTTCAATCATTTCTGGACGTTTTTCAATGGCAAAAATCAATGAATATTGTAAATGCACAAACAGTAATTTCTCCGCATTGCAAGGTGCAATTCTGAAATTTTTTGCTTTTTCCTGCTCCTCTTTGCATGATAAAGAAGATTCAAAGAGAGTGAGATGCCAGCTCCTTTCATTCAGTCAGTAGCTTCAATCATTTCTGGTATATGAATAACATGATGTTTTTCAATGGCAAAAATCAATGAATATTGTAAATGCACAAACAGTAATTTCTCCGCATTGCAAGGTGCAATTCTGAAATTTTTGGCTTTTTCCTGCTCCTCTTAGCATGATAAAGAAGATTCAAAGAGAGTGAGATGCCAGCTCCTTTCATTCAGTCAGTAGCTTCAATCATTTCTGGATGTTTTTCAATGGCAAAAATCAATGAATATTGTAAATGCACAAACAGTAATTTCTCCGCATTGCAAGGTGCAATTCTGAAATTTCTTGCATTTTCCTGCTCCTCTTAGCATGATAAAGAAGATTCAAAGAGAGTGAGATGCCAGCTCCTTTCATTCAGTCAGTAGCTTCAATCATTTCTGGACGTTTTTCAATGGCAAAAATCAATGAATATTGTAAATGCACAAACAGTAATTTCTCCGCATTGCAAGGTGCAATTCTGAAATTTTTTGCTTTTTCCTGCTCCTCTTAGCATGATAAAGAAGATTCAAAGAGAGTGAGATGCCAGCTCCTTTCATTCAGTCAGTAGCTTCAAACATTTCTGGTATATGAATAACATGATGTTTTTCAATGGCAAAAATCAATGAATATTGTAAATGCACAAACAGTAATTTCTCCGCATTGCAAGGTGCAATTCTGAAATTTTTTGCTTTTTCCTGCTCCTCTTAGCATGATAAAGAAGATTTAAAGAGAGTGAGATGCCAGCTCCTTTCATTCAGTCAGTAGCTTCAATCATTTCTGGTATATGAATAACATGATGTTTTTCAATGGCAAAAATCAATGAATATTGTAAATGCACAAACAGTAATTTCTCCGCATTGCAAGTTGCAATTCTGAAATTTTTTGCTTTTTCCTGCTCCTCTTAGCATGATAAAGAAGATTCAAAGAGAGTGAGATGCCAGCTCCTTTCATTCAGTCAGTAGCTTCAATCATTTCTGGACGTTTTTCAATGGCAAAAATCAATGAATATTGTAAATGCACAAACAGTAATTTCTCCGCATTGCAAGGTGCAATTCTGAAATTTTTTGCTTTTTCCTGCTCCTCTTAGCATGATAAAGAAGATTCAAAGAGAGTGAGATGCCAGCTCCTTTCATTCAGTCAGTAGCTTCAATCATTTCTGGACGTTTTTCAATGGCAAAAATCAATGAATATTGTAAATGCACAAACAGTAATTTCTCCGCATTGCAAGGTGCAATTCTGAAATTTTTTGCTTTTTCCTGCTCCTCTTAGCATGATAAAGAAGATTCAAAGAGAGTGAGATGCCAGCTCCTTTCATTCAGTCAGTAGCTTCAAACATTTCTGGTATATGAATAACATGATGTTTTTCAATGGCAAAAATCATTGAATATTGTAAAAGCACAAACAGTAATTTCTCCGCATTGCAAGGTGCAATTCCGAAATTTCTTGCATTTTCCTGCTCCTCTTAGCATGATAAAGAAGATTCAAAGAGAGTGAGATGCCAGCTCCTTTCATTCAGTCAGTAGCTTCAATCATTTCTGGACGTTTTTCAATGGCAAAAATCAATGAATATTGTAAATGCACAAACAGTAATTTCTCCGCATTGCAAGGTGCAATTCTGAAATTTTTTGCTTTTTCCTGCTCCTCTTAGCATGATAAAGAAGATTCAAAGAGAGTGAGATGCCAGCTCCTTTCATTCAGTCAGTAGCTTCAAACATTTCTGGTATATGAATAACATGATGTTTTTCAATGGCAAAAATCAATGAATATTGTAAATGCACAAACAGTAATTTCTCCGCATTGCAAGGTGCAATTCTGAAATTTTTTGCTTTTTCCTGCTCCTCTTAGCATGATAAAGAAGATTTAAAGAGAGTGAGATGCCAGCTCCTTTCATTCAGTCAGTAGCTTCAATCATTTCTGGTATATGAATAACATGATGTTTTTCAATGGCAAAAATCAATGAATATTGTAAATGCACAAACAGTAATTTCTCCGCATTGCAAGTTGCAATTCTGAAATTTTTTGCTTTTTCCTGCTCCTCTTAGCATGATAAAGAAGATTCAAAGAGAGTGAGATGCCAGCTCCTTTCATTCAGTCAGTAGCTTCAATCATTTCTGGACGTTTTTCAATGGCAAAAATCAATGAATATTGTAAATGCACAAACAGTAATTTCTCCGCATTGCAAGGTGCAATTCTGAAATTTTTTGCTTTTTCCTGCTCCTCTTAGCATGATAAAGAAGATTCAAAGAGAGTGAGATGCCAGCTCCTTTCATTCAGTCAGTAGCTTCAATCATTTCTGGACGTTTTTCAATGGCAAAAATCAATGAATATTGTAAATGCACAAACAGTAATTTCTCCGCATTGCAAGGTGCAATTCTGAAATTTTTTGCTTTTTCCTGCTTCTCTTAGCATGATAAAGAAGATTCAAAGAGAGTGAGATGCCAGCTCCTTTCATTCAGTCAGTAGCTTCAAACATTTCTGGTATATGAATAACATGATGTTTTTCAATGGCAAAAATCAATGAATATTGTAAAAGCACAAACAGTAATTTCTCCGCATTGCAAGGTGCAATTCTGAAATTTTTTGCTTTTTCCTGCTCCTCTTAGCATGATAAAGAAGATTCAAAGAGAGTGAGATGCCAGCTCCTTTCATTCAGTCAGTAGCTTCAATCATTTCTGGACGTTTTTCAATGGCAAAAATCAATGAATATTGTAAATGCACAAACAGTAATTTCTCCGTATTGCAAGGTGCAATTCTGAAATTTTTTGCTTTTTCCTGCTCCTCTTAGCATGATAAAGAAGATTCAAAGAGAGTGAGATGCCAGCTCCTTTCATTCAGTCAGTAGCTTCAATCATTTCTGGTATATGAATAACATGATGTTTTTCAATGGCAAAAATCAATGAATATTGTAAATGCACAAACAGTAATTTCTCCACATTGCAAGGTGCAATTCTGAAATTTTTTGCTTTTTCCTGCTCCTCTTAGCATGATAAAGAAGATTCAAAGAGAGTGAGATGCCAGCTCCTTTCATTCAGTCAGTAGCTTCAATCATTTCTGGACGTTTTTCAATGGCAAAAATCAATGAATATTGTAAATGCACAAACAGTAATTTCTCCGCATTGCAAGGTGCAATTCTGAAATTTTTTGCTTTTTCCTGCTCCTCTTAGCATGATAAAGAATATTCAAAGAGAGCGAGATGCCAGCTCCTTTCATTCAGTCAGTAGCTTCAATCATTTCTGGTATATGAATAACATGATGTTTTTCAATGGCAAAAATCAATGAATATTGTAAATGCACAAACAGTAATTTCTCCGCATTGCAAGGTGCAATTCTGAAATTTTTTGCTTTTTCCTGCTCCTCTTAACATGATAAAGAAGATTCAAAGAGAGTGAGATGCCAGCTCCTTTCATTCAGTCAGTAGCTTCAATCATTTCTGGACGTTTTTCAATGGCAAAAATCAATGAATATTGTAAATGCACAAACAGTAATTTCTCCGCATTGCAAGGTGCAATTCTGAAATTTTTTGCTTTTTCCTGCTCCTCTTAGCATGATAAAGAAGATTCAAAGAGAGTGAGATGCCAGCTCCTTTCATTCAGTCAGTAGCTTCAAACATTTCTAGTATATGAATAACATGATGTTTTTCAATGGCAAAAATCAATGAATATTGTAAATGCACAAACAGTAATTTCTCCGCATTGCAAGGTGCAATTCTGAAATTTTTTGCTTTTTCCTGCTCCTCTTAGCATGATAAAGAAGATTCAAAGAGAGTGAGATGCCAGCTCCTTTCATTCAGTCAGTAGCTTCAATCATTTCTGGACGTTTTTCAATGGCAAAAATCAATGAATATTGTAAATGCACAAACAGTAATTTCTCCGCATTGCAAGGTGCAATTCTGAAATTTTTTGCTTTTTCCTGCTCCTCTTAGCATGATAAAGAAGATTCAAAGAGAGTGAGATGCCAGCTCCTTTCATTCAGTCAGTAGCTTCAATCATTTCTGGACGTTTTTCAATGGCAAAAATCAATGAATATTGTAAATGCACAAACAGTAATTTCTCCGCATTGCAAGGTGCAATTCTGAAATTTTTTGCTTTTTTCTGCTCCTCTTAGCATGATAAAGAAGATTCAAAGAGAGTGAGATGCCAGCTCCTTTCATTCAGTCAGTAGCTTCAATCATTTCTGGTATATGAATAACATGATGTTTTTCAATGGCAAAAATCAATGAATATTGTAAATGCACAAACAGTAATTTCTCCGCATTGCAAGTTGCAATTCTGAAATTTTTTGCTTTTTCCTGCTCCTCTTAGCATGATAAAGAAGATTCAAAGAGAGTGAGATGCCAGCTCCTTTCATTCAGTCAGTAGCTTCAATCATTTCTGGACGTTTTTCAATGGCAAAAATCAATGAATATTGTAAATGCACAAACAGTAATTTCTCCGCATTGCAAGGTGCAATTCTGAAATTTTTTGCTTTTTCCTGCTTCTCTTAGCATGATAAAGAAGATTCAAAGAGAGTGAGATGCCAGCTCCTTTCATTCAGTCAGTAGCTTCAATCATTTCTGGACGTTTTTCAATGGCAAAAATCAATGAATATTGTAAATGCACAAACAGTAATTTCTCCGCATTGCAAGGTGCAATTCTGAAATTTTTTGCTTTTTCCTGCTCCTCTTAGCATGATAAAGAAGATTCAAAGAGAGTGAGATGCCAGCTCCTTTCATTCAGTCAGTAGCTTCAAACATTTCTGGTATATGAATAACATGATGTTTTTCAATGGCAAAAATCAATGAATATTGTAAAAGCACAAACAGTAATTTCTCCGCATTGCAAGGTGCAATTCTGAAATTTTTTGCTTTTTCCTGCTCCTCTTAGCATGATAAAGAAGATTCAAAGAGAGTGAGATGCCAGCTCCTTTCATTCATTCAGTAGCTTCAATCATTTCTGGACGTTTTTCAATGGCAAAAATCAATGAATATTGTAAATGCACAAACAGTAATTTCTCCGCATTGCAAGGTGCAATTCTGAAATTTTTTGCTTTTTCCTGCTCCTCTTAGCATGATAAAGAAGATTCAAAGAGAGTGAGATGCCAGCTCCTTCATTCAGTCAGTAGCTTCAATCATTTCTGGTATATGAATAACATGATGTTTTTCAATGGCAAAAATCAATGAATATTGTAAATGCACAAACAGTAATTTCTCCACATTGCAAGGTGCAATTCTGAAATTTTTTGCTTTTTCCTGCTCCTCTTAGCATGATAAAGAAGATTCAAAGAGAGTGAGATGCCAGCTCCTTTCATTCAGTCAGTAGCTTCAATCATTTCTGGACGTTTTTCAATGGCAAAAATCAATGAATATTGTAAATGCACAAACAGTAATTTCTCCGCATTGCAAGGTGCAATTCTGAAATTTTTTGCTTTTTCCTGCTCCTCTTAGCATGATAAAGAAGATTCAAAGAGAGCGAGATGCCAGCTCCTTTCTATCAGTCAGTAGCTTCAATCATTTCTGGTATATGAATAACATGATGTTTTTCAATGGCAAAAATCAATGAATATTGTAAATGCACAAACAGTAATTTCTCCGCATTGCAAGGTGCAATTCTGAAATTTTTTGCTTTTTCCTGCTCCTCTTAGCATGATAAAGAAGATTCAAAGAGAGTGAGATGCCAGCTCCTTTCATTCAGTCAGTAGCTTCAATCATTTCTGGACGTTTTTCAATGGCAAAAATCAATGAATATTGTAAATGCACAAACAGTAATTTCTCCGCATTGCAAGGTGCAATTCTGAAATTTTTTGCTTTTTCCTGCTCCTCTTAGCATGATAAAGAAGATTCAAAGAGAGTGAGATGCCAGCTCCTTTCATTCAGTCAGTAGCTTCAAACATTTCTGGTATATGAATAACATGATGTTTTTCAATGGCAAAAATCAATGAATATTGTAAATGCACAAACAGTAATTTCTCCGCATTGCAAGGTGCAATTCTGAAATTTTTTGCTTTTTCCTGCTCCTCTTAGCATGATAAAGAAGATTCAAAGAGAGTGAGATGCCAGCTCCTTTCATTCAGTCAGTAGCTTCAATCATTTCTGGACGTTTTTCAATGGCAAAAATCAATGAATATTGTAAATGCACAAACAGTAATTTCTCCGCATTGCAAGGTGCAATTCTGAAATTTTTTGCTTTTTCCTGCTCCTCTTAGCATGATAAAGAAGATTCAAAGAGAGTGAGATGCCAGCTCCTTTCATTCAGTCAGTAGCTTCAATCATTTCTGGACGTTTTTCAATGGCAAAAATCAATGAATATTGTAAATGCACAAACAGTAATTTCTCCGCATTGCAAGGTGCAATTCTGAAATTTTTTGCTTTTTCCTGCTCCTCTTAGCATGATAAAGAAGATTCAAAGAGAGTGAGATGCCAGCTCCTTTCATTCAGTCAGTAGCTTCAATCATTTCTGGTATATGAATAACATGATGTTTTTCAATGGCAAAAATCAATGAATATTGTAAATGCACAAACAGTAATTTCTCCGCATTGCAAGGTGCAATTCTGAAATTTTTTGCTTTTTCCTGCTCCTCTTAGCATGATAAAGAAGATTCAAAGAGAGTGAGATGCCAGCTCCTTTCATTCAGTCAGCAGCTTCAATCATTTCTGGACATTTTTCAATGGCAAAAATCAATGAATATTGTAAATGCACAAACAGTAATTTCTCCGCATTGCAAGGTGCAATTCTGAAATTTTTTGCTTTTTCCTGCTCCTCTTAGCATGATAAAGAAGATTCAAAGAGAGTGAGATGCCAGCTCCTTTCATTCAGTCAGTAGCTTCAAACATTTCTGGTATATGAATAACATGATGTTTTTCAATGGCAAAAATCAATGAATATTGTAAAAGCACAAACAGTAATTTCTCCGCATTGCAAGGTGCAATTCTGAAATTTTTTGCTTTTTCCTGCTCCTCTTAGCATGATAAAGAAGATTCAAAGAAAGTGAGATGCCAGCTCCTTTCATTCAGTCAGTAGCTTCAATCATTTCTGGACGTTTTTCAATGGCAAAAATCAATGAATATTGTAAATGCACAAACAGTAATTTCTCCGCATTGCAAGGTGCAATTCTGAAATTTTTTGCTTTTTCCTTCTCCTCTTAGCATGATAAAGAAGATTCAAAGAGAGTGAGATGCCAGCTCCTTTCATTCAGTCACTAGCTTCAATCATTTCTGGTATAAGAATAACATGATGTTTTTCAATGGGAAAAATCAATGAATATTGTAAATGCACAAACAGTAATTTCTCCGCATTGCAAGTTGCAATTCTGAAATTTTTTGCTTTTTCCTGCTCCTCTTAGCATGATAAAGAAGATTCAAAGAGAGTGAGATGCCAGCTCCTTTCATTCAGTCAGTAGCTTCAATTATTTCTGGACGTTTTTCAATGGCAAAAATCAATGAATATTGTAAATGCACAAACAGTAATTTCTCCGCATTGCAAGGTGCAATTCTGAAATTTTTTGCTTTTTCCTGCTCCTCTTAGCATGATAAAGAAGATTCAAAGAGAGTGAGATGCCAGCTCCTTTCATTCAGTCAGTTGCTTCAATCATTTCTGGATGTTTTTCAATGGCAAAAATCAGTGAATATTGTAAATGCACAAACAGTAATTTCTCCGCATTGCAAGGTGCAATTCTGAAATTTTTTGCTTTTTCCTGCTCCTCTTAGCATGATAAAGAAGATTCAAAGAGAGTGAGATGCCAGCTCCTTTCATTCAGTCAGTAGCTTCAATCATTTCTGGACGTTTTTCAATGGCAAAAATCAATGAATATTGTAAATGCACAAACAGTAATTTCTCCGCATTGCAAGGTGCAATTCTGAAATTTTTTGCTTTTTCCTGCTCCTCTTTGCATGATAAAGAAGATTCAAAGAGAGTGAGATGCCAGCTCCTTTCATTCAGTCAGTAGCTTCAATCATTTCTGGTATATGAATAACATGATGTTTTTCAATGGCAAAAATCAATGAATATTGTAAATGCACAAACAGTAATTTCTCCGCATTGCAAGGTGCAATTCTGAAATTTTTGGCTTTTTCCTGCTCCTCTTAGCATGATAAAGAAGATTCAAAGAGAGTGAGATGCCAGCTCCTTTCATTCAGTCAGTAGCTTCAATCATTTCTGGATGTTTTTCAATGGCAAAAATCAATGAATATTGTAAATGCACAAACAGTAATTTCTCCGCATTGCAAGGTGCAATTCTGAAATTTCTTGCATTTTCCTGCTCCTCTTAGCATGATAAAGAAGATTCAAAGAGAGTGAGATGCCAGCTCCTTTCATTCAGTCAGTAGCTTCAATCATTTCTGGACGTTTTTCAATGGCAAAAATCAATGAATATTGTAAATGCACAAACAGTAATTTCTCCGCATTGCAAGGTGCAATTCTGAAATTTTTTGCTTTTTCCTGCTCCTCTTAGCATGATAAAGAAGATTCAAAGAGAGTGAGATGCCAGCTCCTTTCATTCAGTCAGTAGCTTCAAACATTTCTGGTATATGAATAACATGATGTTTTTCAATGGCAAAAATCAATGAATATTGTAAATGCACAAACAGTAATTTCTCCGCATTGCAAGGTGCAATTCTGAAATTTTTTGCTTTTTCCTGCTCCTCTTAGCATGATAAAGAAGATTCAAAGAGAGTGAGATGCCAGCTCCTTTCATTCAGTCAGTAGCTTCAATCATTTCTGGTATATGAATAACATGATGTTTTTCAATGGCAAAAATCAATGAATATTGTAAATGCACAAACAGTAATTTCTCCGCATTGCAAGTTGCAATTCTGAAATTTTTTGCTTTTTCCTGCTCCTCTTAGCATGATAAAGAAGATTCAAAGAGAGTGAGATGCCAGCTCCTTTCATTCAGTCAGTAGCTTCAATCATTTCTGGACGTTTTTCAATGGCAAAAATCAATGAATATTGTAAATGCACAAACAGTAATTTCTCCGCATTGCAAGGTGCAATTCTGAAATTTTTTGCTTTTTCCTGCTCCTCTTAGCATGATAAAGAAGATTCAAAGAGAGTGAGATGCCTGCTCCTTTCATTCAGTCAGTAGCTTCAATCATTTCTGGACGTTTTTCAATGGCAAAAATCAATGAATATTGTAAATGCACAAACAGTAATTTCTCCGCATTGCAAGGTGCAATTCTGAAATTTTTTGCTTTTTCCTGCTCCTCTTAGCATGATAAAGAAGATTCAAAGAGAGTGAGATGCCAGCTCCTTTCATTCAGTCAGTAGCTTCAAACATTTCTGGTATATGAATAACATGATGTTTTTCAATGGCAAAAATCAATGAATATTGTAAAAGCACAAACAGTAATTTCTCCGCATTGCAAGGTGCAATTCTGAAATTTTTTGCTTTTTCCTGCTCCTCTTAGCATGATAAAGAAGATTCAAAGAGAGTGAGATGCCAGCTCCTTTCATTCAGTCAGTAGCTTCAATCATTTCTGGACGTTTTTCAATGGCAAAAATCAATGAATATTGTAAATGCACAAACAGTAATTTCTCCGCATTGCAAGGTGCAATTCTGAAATTTTTTGCTTTTTCCTGCTCCTCTTAGCATGATAAAGAAGATTCAAAGAGAGTGAGATGCCAGCTCCTTTCATTCAGTCAGTAGCTTCAATCATTTCTGGACGTTTTTCAATGGCAAAAATCAATGAATATTGTAAATGCACAAACAGTAATTTCTCCGTATTGCAAGGTGCAATTCTGAAATTTTTTGCTTTTTCCTGCTCCTCTTAGCATGATAAAGAAGATTCAAAGAGAGTGAGATGCCAGCTCCTTTCATTCAGTCAGTAGCTTCAATCATTTCTGGTATATGAATAACATGATGTTTTTCAATGGCAAAAATCAATGAATATTGTAAATGCACAAACAGTAATTTCTCCACATTGCAAGGTGCAATTCTGAAATTTTTTGCTTTTTCCTGCTCCTCTTAGCATGATAAAGAAGATTCAAAGAGAGTGAGATGCCAGCTCCTTTCATTCAGTCAGTAGCTTCAATCATTTCTGGACGTTTTTCAATGGCAAAAATCAATGAATATTGTAAATGCACAAACAGTAATTTCTCCGCATTGCAAGGTGCAATTCTGAAATTTTTTGCTTTTTCCTGCTCCTCTTAGCATGATAAAGAATATTCAAAGAGAGCGAGATGCCAGCTCCTTTCATTCAGTCAGTAGCTTCAATCATTTCTGGTATATGAATAACATGATGTTTTTCAATGGCAAAAATCAATGAATATTGTAAATGCACAAACAGTAATTTCTCCGCATTGCAAGGTGCAATTCTGAAATTTTTTGCTTTTTCCTGCTCCTCTTAGCATGATAAAGAAGATTCAAAGAGAGTGAGATGCCAGCTCCTTTCATTCAGTCAGTAGCTTCAATCATTTCTGGACGTTTTTCAATGGCAAAAATCAATGAATATTGTAAATGCACAAACAGTAATTTCTCCGCATTGCAAGGTGCAATTCTGAAATTTTTTGCTTTTTCCTGCTCCTCTTAGCATGATAAAGAAGATTCAAAGAGAGTGAGATGCCAGCTCCTTTCATTCAGTCAGTAGCTTCAAACATTTCTAGTATATGAATAACATGATGTTTTTCAATGGCAAAAATCAATGAATATTGTAAATGCACAAACAGTAATTTCTCCGCATTGCAAGGTGCAATTCTGAAATTTTTTGCTTTTTCCTGCTCCTCTTAGCATGATAAAGAAGATTCAAAGAGAGTGAGATGCCAGCTCCTTTCATTCAGTCAGTAGCTTCAATCATTTCTGGACGTTTTTCAATGGCAAAAATCAATGAATATTGTAAATGCACAAACAGTAATTTCTCCGCATTGCAAGGTGCAATTCTGAAATTTTTTGCTTTTTCCTGCTCCTCTTAGCATGATAAAGAAGATTCAAAGAGAGTGAGATGCCAGCTCCTTTCATTCAGTCAGTAGCTTCAATCATTTCTGGACGTTTTTCAATGGCAAAAATCAATGAATATTGTAAATGCACAAACAGTAATTTCTCCGCATTGCAAGGTGCAATTCTGAAATTTTTTGCTTTTTTCTGCTCCTCTTAGCATGATAAAGAAGATTCAAAGAGAGTGAGATGCCAGCTCCTTTCATTCAGTCAGTAGCTTCAATCATTTCTGGTATATGAATAACATGATGTTTTTCAATGGCAAAAATCAATGAATATTGTAAATGCACAAACAGTAATTTCTCCGCATTGCAAGGTGCAATTCTGAAATTTTTTGCTTTTTCCTGCTCCTCTTAGCATGATAAAGAAGATTCAAAGAGAGTGAGATGCCAGCTCCTTTCATTCAGTCAGCAGCTTCAATCATTTCTGGACATTTTTCAATGGCAAAAATCAATGAATATTGTAAATGCACAAACAGTAATTTCTACGCATTGCAAGGTGCAATTCTGAAATTTTTTGCTTTTTCCTGCTCCTCTTAGCATGATAAAGAAGATTCAAAGAGAGTGAGATGCCAGCTCCTTTCATTCAGTCAGTAGCTTCAACCATTTCTGGTATATGAATAACATGATGTTTTTCAATGGCAAAAATCAATGAATATTGTAAAAGCACAAACAGTAATTTCTCCGCATTGCAAGGTGCAATTCTGAAATTTTTTGCTTTTTCCTGCTCCTCTTAGCATGATAAAGAAGATTCAAAGAGAGTGAGATGCCAGCTCCTTTCATTCAGTCAGTAGCTTCAATTATTTCTGGACGTTTTTCAATGGCAAAAATCAATGAATATTGTAAATGCACAAACAGTAATTTCTCCGCATTGCAAGGTGCAATTCTGAAATTTTTTGCTTTTTCCTGCTCCTCTTAGCATGATAAAGAAGATTCAAAGAGAGTGAGATGCCAGCTCCTTTCATTCAGTCAGTTGCTTCAATCATTTCTGGACGTTTTTCAATGGCAAAAATCAGTGAATATTGTAAATGCACAAACAGTAATTTCTCCGCATTGCAAGGTGCAATTCTGAAATTTTTTGCTTTTTCCTGCTCCTCTTAGCATGATAAAGAAGATTCAAAGAGAGTGAGATGCCAGCTCCTTTCATTCAGTCAGTAGCTTCAATCATTTCTGGACGTTTTTCAATGGCAAAAATCAATGAATATTGTAAATGCACAAACAGTAATTTCTCCGCATTGCAAGGTGCAATTCTGAAATTTTTTGCTTTTTCCTGCTCCTCTTTGCATGATAAAGAAGATTCAAAGAGAGTGAGATGCCAGCTCCTTTCATTCAGTCAGTAGCTTCAATCATTTCTGGTATATGAATAACATGATGTTTTTCAATGGCAAAAATCAATGAATATTGTAAATGCACAAACAGTAGTTTCTCCGCATTGCAAGGTGCAATTCTGAAATTTTTGCTTTTTCCTGCTCCTCTTAGCATGATAAAGAAGATTCAAAGAGAGTGAGATGCCAGCTCCTTTCATTCAGTCAGTAGCTTCAATCATTTCTGGATGTTTTTCAATGGCAGAAATCAATGAATATTGTAAATGCACAAACAGTAATTTCTCCGCATTGCAAGGTGCAATTCTGAAATTTCTTGCATTTTCTTGCTCCTCTTAGCATGATAAAGAAGATTCAAAGAGAGTGAGATGCCAGCTCCTTTCATTCAGTCAGTAGCTTCAATCATTTCTGGACGTTTTTCAATGGCAAAAATCAATGAATATTGTAAATGCACAAACAGTAATTTCTCCGCATTGCAAGGTGCAATTCTGAAATTTTTTGCTTTTTCCTGCTCCTCTTAGCATGATAAAGAAGATTCAAAGAGAGTGAGATGCCAGCTCCTTTCATTCAGTCAGTAGCTTCAAACATTTCTGGTATATGAATAACATGATGTTTTTCAATGGCAAAAATCAATGAATATTGTAAATGCACAAACAGTAATTTCTCCGCATTGCAAGGTGCAATTCTGAAATTTTTTGCTTTTTCCTGCTCCTCTTAGCATGATAAAGAAGATTCAAAGAGAGTGAGATGCCAGCTCCTTTCATTCAGTCAGTAGCTTCAATCATTTCTGGACGTTTTTCAATGGCAAAAATCAATGAATATTGTAAATGCACAAACAGTAATTTCTCCGCATTGCAAGGTGCAATTCTGAAATTTTTTGCTTTTTCCTGCTCCTCTTAGCATGATAAAGAAGATTCAAAGAGAGTGAGATGCCAGCTTCTTTCATTCAGTCAGTAGCTTCAAACATTTCTGGGATATGAATAACATGATGTTTTTCAATGGCAAAAATTAATGAATATTGTAAATGCACAAACAGTAATTTCTCCGCATTGCAAGGTGCAATTCTGAAATTTTTTGCTTTTTCCTGCTCCTCTTAGCATGATAAAGAAGATTCAAAGAGAGTGAGATGCCAGCTCCTTTCATTCAGTCAGTAGCTTCAATCATTTCTGGACGTTTTTCAATGGCAAAAATCAATGAATATTGTAAATGCACAAACAGTAATTTCTCCGCATTGCAAGGTGCAATTCTGAAATTTTTTGCTTTTTCCTGCTCCTCTTAGCATGATAAAGAAGATTCAAAGAGAGTGAGATGCCAGCTCCTTTCATTCAGTCAGTAGCTTCAATCATTTCTGGACGTTTTTCAATGGCAAAAATCAATGAATATTGTAAATGCACAAACAGTAATTTCTCCGCATTGCAAGGTGCAATTCTGAAATTTTTTGCTTTTTCCTGCTCCTCTTAGCATGATAAAGAAGATTCAAAGAGAGTGAGATGCCAGCTCCTTTCATTCAGTCAGTAGCTTCAATCATTTCTGGTATATGAATAACATGATGTTTTTCAATGGCAAAAATCAATGAATATTGTAAATGCACAAACAGTAATTTCTCCGCATTGCAAGTTGCAATTCTGAAATTTTTTGCTTTTTCCTGCTCCTCTTAGCATGATAAAGAAGATTCAAAGAGAGTGAGATTCCAGCTCCTTTCATTCAGTCAGTAGCTTCAATCATTTCTGGACGTTTTTCAATGGCAAAAATCAATGAATATTGTAAATGCACAAACAGTAATTTCTCCGCATTGCAAGGTGCAATTCTGAAATTTTTTGCTTTTTCCTGCTCCTCTTAGCATGATAAAGAAGATTCAAAGAGAGTGAGATGCCAGCTCCTTTCATTCAGTCAGTAGCTTCAATCATTTCTGGACGTTTTTCAATGACAAAAATCAATGAATATTGTAAATGCACAAACAGTAATTTCTCCGCATTGCAAGATGCAATTCTGAAATTTTTTGCTTTTTCCTGCTCCTCTTAGCATGATAAAAAAGATTCAAAGAGAGTGAGATGCCAGCTCCTTTCATTCAGTCAGTAGCTTCAATCATTTCTGGACGTTTTTCAATGGCAAAAATCAATGAATATTGTAAATGCACAAACAGTAATTTCTCCGCATTGCAAGGTGCAATTCTGAAATTTTTTGCTTTTTCCTGCTCCTCTTAGCATGATAAAGAAGATTCAAAGAGAGTGAGATGCCAGCTCCTTTCATTCAGTCAGTAGCTTCAATCATTTCTGGTATATGAATAACATGATGTTTTTCAATGGCAAAAATCAATGAATATTGTAAATGCACAAACAGTAATTTCTCCGCATTGCAAGGTGCAATTCTGAAATTTTTTGCTTTTTCCTGCTCCTCTTAGCATGATAAAGAAGATTCAAAGAGAGTGAGATGCCAGCTCCTTTCATTCAGTCAGTAGCTTCAATCATTTCTGGACGTTTTTCAATGGCAAAAATCAATGAATATTGTAAATGCACAAACAGTAATTTCTCCGCATTGCAACTTGCAATTTTGAAATTTTTTGCTTTTTCCTGCTCCTCTTAGCATGATAAAGAAGATTCAAAGAGAGTGAGATGCCAGCTCCTTTCATTCAGTCAGTAGCTTCAGTCATTTCTGGACGTTTTTCAATGGCAAAAATCAATGAATATTGTAAATGCACAAACAGTAATTTCTCCGCATTGCAAGGTGCAATTCTGAAATTTTTTGCTTTTTCCTGCTCCTCTTAGCATGATAAAGAAGATTCAAAGAGAGTGAGATGCCAGCTCCTTTCATTCAGTCAGTAGCTTCAAACATTTCTGGTATAAACATTTCTGGACGTTTTTCAATGGCAAAAATCAATGAATATTGTAAATGCACAAACAGTAATATCTCCACATTGCAAGGTGCAATTCTGAAATTTTTTGCTTTTTCCTGCTAATCCTAGCATGATAAAGAAGATTCAAATAGAGTGAGATGCCAGCTCCTTTCATTCAGTCAGTAGCTTCAAACATTTCTGGACGTTTTTCAATGGCAAAATTCAATGAATATTGTAAATGCACAAACAGTAATATCTCCACATTGCCAGGTGCAATTCTGAAATTTTTTGCTTTTTCCTGCTAATCCTAGCATGATAAAGAAGATTCAAAGAGAGTGAGATGCCAGCTCCTTTCATTCAGTCAGTAGCTTCAATCATTTCTGGACGTTTTTCAATGGCAAAAATCAATGAATATTGTAAATGCACAAACAGTAATTTCTCCGCATTGCAAGGTGCAATTCTGAAATTTTTTGCTTTTTCCTGCTCCTCTTAGCATGATAAAGAAGATTCAAAGAGAGTGAGATGCCAGCTCCTTTCATTCAGTCAGTAGCTTCAATCATTTCTGGACGTTTTTCAATGGCAAAAATCAATGAATATTGTAAATGCACAAACAGTAATTTCTCCGCATTGCAAGGTGCAATTCTGAAATTTTTTGCTTTTTCCTGCTCCTCTTAGCATGATAAAGAAGATTCAAAGAGAGTGAGATGCCAGCTCCTTTCATTCAGTCAGTAGCTTCAATCATTTCTGGTATATGAATAACATGATGTTTTTCAATGGCAAAAATCAATGAATATTGTAAATGCACAAACAGTAATTTCTCCGCATTGCAAGGTGCAATTCTGAAATTTTTTGCTTTTTCCTGCTCCTCTTAGCATGATAAAGAAGATTCAAAGAGAGTGAGATGCCAGCTCCTTTCATTCAGTCAGTAGCTTCAATCATTTCTGGACGTTTTTCAATGGCAAAAATCAATGAATATTGTAAATGCACAAACAGTAATTTCTCCGCATTGCAAGATGCAATTCTGAAATTTTTTGCTTTTTCCTGCTCCTCTTAGCATGATAAAGAAGATTCAAAGAGAGTGAGATGCCAGCTCCTTTCATTCAGTCAGTAGCTTCAGTCATTTCTGGACGTTTTTCAATGCAAAAATCAATGAATATTGTAAATGCACAAACAGTAATTTCTCCGCATTGCAAGGTGCAATTCTGAAATTTTTTGCTTTTTCCTGCTCCTCTTAGCATGATAAAGAAGATTCAAAGAGAGTGAGATGCCAGCTCCTTTCATTCAGTCAGTAGCTTCAATCATTTCTGGTATATGAATAACATGATGTTTTTCAATGGCAAAAATCAATGAATATTGTAAATGCACAAACAGTAATTTCTCCGCATTGCAAGGTGCAATTCTGAAATTTTTTGCTTTTTCCTGCTCCTCTTAGCATGATAAAGAAGATTCAAAGAGAGTGAGATGCCAGCTCCTTTCATTCAGTCAGTAGCTTCAATCATTTCTGGATGTTTTTCAATGGCAAAAATCAATGAATATTATAAATGCACAAACAGTAATTTCTCCGCATTGCAAGGTGCAATTCTGAAATTTCTTGCATTTTCCTGCTCCTCTTAGCATGATAAAGAAGATTCAAAGAGAGTGAGATGCCAGCTCCTTTCATTCAGTCAGTAGCTTCAAACATTTCTGGTATATGAATAACATGATGTTTTTCAATGGCAAAAATCAATGAATATTGTAAATGCACAAACAGTAATTTCTCCGCATTGCAAGGTGCAATTCTGAAATTTTTTGCTTTTTCCTGCTCCTCTTAGCATGATAAAGAAGATTCAAAGAGAGTGAGATGCCAGCTCCTTTCATTCAGTCAGTAGCTTCAATCATTTCTGGACGTTTTTCAATGGCAAAAATCAATGAATATTGTAAATGCACAAACAGTAATTTCTCCGCATTGCAAGGTGCAATTCTGAAATTTTTTGCTTTTTCCTGCTCCTATTAGCATGATAAAGAAGATTCAAAGAGAGTGAGATGCCAGCTTCTTTCATTGTCAGTAGCTTCAAACATTTCTGGGATATGAATAACATGATGTTTTTCAATGGCAAAAATTAATGAATATTGTAAATGCACAAACAGTAATTTCTCCGCATTGCAAGGTGCAATTCTGAAATTTTTTGCTTTTTCCTGCTCCTCTTAGCATGATAAAGAAGATTCAAAGAGAGTGAGATGCCAGCTCCTTTCATTCAGTCAGTAGCTTCAATCATTTCTGGACGTTTTTCAATGGCAAAAATCAATGAATATTGTAAATGCACAAACAGTAATTTCTCCGCATTGCAAGGTGCAATTCTGAAATTTTTTGCTTTTTCCTGCTCCTCTTAGCATGGTAAAGAAGATTCAAAGAGAGTGAGATGCCAGCTCCTTTCATTCAGTCAGTAGCTTCAATCATTTCTGGACGTTTTTCAATGGCAAAAATCAATGAATATTGTAAATGCACAAACAGTAATTTCTCCGCATTGCAAGGTGCAATTCTGAAATTTTTTGCTTTTTCCTGCTCCTCTTAGCATGATAAAGAAGATTCAAAGAGAGTGAGATGCCAGCTCCTTTCATTCAGTCAGTAGCTTCAATCATTTCTGGTATATGAATAACATGATGTTTTTCAATGGCAAAAATCAATGAATATTGTAAATGCACAAACAGTAATTTCTCCGCATTGCAAGTTGCAATTCTGAAATTTTTTGCTTTTTCCTGCTCCTCTTAGCATGATAAAGAAGATACAAAGAGAGTGAGATTCCGGCTCCTTTCATTCAGTCAGTAGCTTCAATCATTTCTGGACGTTTTTCAATGGCAAAAATCAATGAATATTGTAAATGCACAAACAGTAATTTCTCCGCATTGCAAGGTGCAATTCTGAAATTTTTTGCTTTTTCCTGCTCCTCTTAGCATGATAAAGAAGATTCAAAGAGAGTGAGATGCCAGCTCCTTTCATTCAGTCAGTAGCTTCAATCATTTCTGGACGTTTTTCAATGGCAAAAATCAATGAATATTGTAAATGCACAAACAGTAATTTCTCCGCATTGCAAGATGAAATTCTGAAATTTTTTGCTTTTTCCTGCTCCTCTTAGCATGATAAAGAAGATTCAAAGAGAGTGAGATGCCAGCTCCTTTCATTCAGTCAGTAGCTTCAATCATTTCTGGACGTTTTTCAATGGCAAAAATCAATGAATATTGTAAATGCACAAACAGTAATTTCTCCGCATTGCAAGGTGCAATTCTGAAATTTTTTGCTTTTTCCTGCTCCTCTTAGCATGATAAAGAAGATTCAAAGAGAGTGAGATGCCAGCTCCTTTCATTCAGTCAGTAGCTTCAATCATTTCTGGTATATGAATAACATGATGTTTTTCAATGGCAAAAATCAATGAATATTGTAAATGCACAAACAGTAATTTCTCCGCATTGCAAGGTGCAATTCTGAAATTTTTTGCTTTTTCCTGCTCCTCTTAGCATGATAAAGAAGATTCAAAAAGAGTGAGATGCCAGCTCCTTTCATTCAGTCAGTAGCTTCAATCATTTCTGGACGTTTTTCAATGGCAAAAATCAATGAATATTGTAAATGCACAAACAGTAATTTCTCCGCATTGCAAGGTGCAATTCTGAAATTTTTTGCTTTTTCCTGCTCCTCTTAGCATGATAAAGAAGATTCAAAGAGAGTGAGATGCCAGCTCCTTTCATTCAGTCAGTAGCTTCAGTCATTTCTGGAAGTTTTTCAATGGCAAAAATCAATGAATATTGTAAATGCACAAACAGTAATTTCTCCGCATTGCAAGGTGCAATTCTGAAATTTTTTGCTTTTTCCTGCTCCTCTTAGCATGATAAAGAAGATTCAAAGAGAGTGAGATGCCAGCTCCTTTCATTCAGTCAGTAGCTTCAATCATTTCTGGTATATGAATAACATGATGTTTTTCAATGGCAAAAATCAATGAATATTGTAAATGCACAAACAGTAATTTCTCCGCATTGCAAGGTGCAATTCTGAAATTTTTTGCTTTTTCCTGCTCCTCTTAGCATGATAAAGAAGATTCAAAGAGAGTGAGATGCCAGCTCCTTTCATTCAGTCAGTAGCTTCAATCATTTCTGGATGTTTTTCAATGGCAAAAATCAATGAATATTATAAATGCACAAACAGTAATTTCTCCGCATTGCAAGGTGCAATTCTGAAATTTCTTGCATTTTCCTGCTCCTCTTAGCATGATAAAGAAGATTCAAAGAGAGTGAGATGCCAGCTCCTTTCATTCAGTCAGTAGCTTCAATCATTTCTGGACGTTTTTCAATGGCAAAAATCAATGAATATTGTAAATGCACAAACAGTAATTTCTCCGCATTGCAAGGTGCAATTCTGAAATTTTTTGCTTTTTCCTGCTCCTCTTAGCATGATAAAGAAGATTCAAAGAGAGTGAGATGCCAGCTCCTTTCATTCAGTCAGTAGCTTCAAACATTTCTGGTATATGAATAACATGATGTTTTTCAATGGCAAAAATCAATGAATATTGTAAATGCACAAACAGTAATTTCTCCGCATTGCAAGGTGCAATTCTGAAATTTTTTGCTTTTTCCTGCTCCTCTTAGCATGATAAAGAAGATTCAAAGAGAGTGAGATGCCAGCTCCTTTCATTCAGTCAGTAGCTTCAATCATTTCTGGACGTTTTTCAATGGCAAAAATCAATGAATATTGTAAATGCACAAACAGTAATTTCTCCGCATTGCAAGGTGCAATTCTGAAATTTTTTGCTTTTTCCTGCTCCTATTAGCATGATAAAGAAGATTCAAAGAGAGTGAGATGCCAGCTTCTTTCATTGTCAGTAGCTTCAAACATTTCTGGGATATGAATAACATGATGTTTTTCAATGGCAAAAATTAATGAATATTGTAAATGCACAAACAGTAATTTCTCCGCATTGCAAGGTGCAATTCTGAAATTTTTTGCTTTTTCCTGCTCCTCTTAGCATGATAAAGAAGATTCAAAGAGAGTGAGATGCCAGCTCCTTTCATTCAGTCAGTAGCTTCAATCATTTCTGGACGTTTTTCAATGGCAAAAATCAATGAATATTGTAAATGCACAAACAGTAATTTCTCCGCATTGCAAGGTGCAATTCTGAAATTTTTTGCTTTTTCCTGCTCCTCTTAGCATGGTAAAGAAGATTCAAAGAGAGTGAGATGCCAGCTCCTTTCATTCAGTCAGTAGCTTCAATCATTTCTGGACGTTTTTCAATGGCAAAAATCAATGAATATTGTAAATGCACAAACAGTAATTTCTCCGCATTGCAAGGTGCAATTCTGAAATTTTTTGCTTTTTCCTGCTCCTCTTAGCATGATAAAGAAGATTCAAAGAGAGTGAGATGCCAGCTCCTTTCATTCAGTCAGTAGCTTCAATCATTTCTGGTATATGAATAACATGATGTTTTTCAATGGCAAAAATCAATGAATATTTTAAATGCACAAACAGTAATTTCTCCGCATTGCAAGTTGCAATTCTGAAATTTTTTGCTTTTTCCTGCTCCTCTTAGCATGATAAAGAAGATTCAAAGAGAGTGAGATTCCGGCTCCTTTCATTCAGTCAGTAGCTTCAATCATTTCTGGACGTTTTTCAATGGCAAAAATCAATGAATATTGTAAATGCACAAACAGTAATTTCTCCGCATTGCAAGGTGCAATTCTGAAATTTTTTGCTTTTTCCTGCTCCTCTTAGCATGATAAAGAAGATTCAAAGAGAGTGAGATGCCAGCTCCTTTCATTCAGTCAGTAGCTTCAATCATTTCTGGACGTTTTTCAATGGCAAAAATCAATGAATATTGTAAATGCACAAACAGTAATTTCTCCGCATTGCAAGATGAAATTCTGAAATTTTTTGCTTTTTCCTGCTCCTCTTAGCATGATAAAGAAGATTCAAAGAGAGTGAGATGCCAGCTCCTTTCATTCAGTCAGTAGCTTCAATCATTTCTGGACGTTTTTCAATGGCAAAAATCAATGAATATTGTAAATGCACAAACAGTAATTTCTCCGCATTGCAAGGTGCAATTCTGAAATTTTTTGCTTTTTCCTGCTCCTCTTAGCATGATAAAGAAGATTCAAAGAGAGTGAGATGCCAGCTCCTTTCATTCAGTCAGTAGCTTCAATCATTTCTGGTATATGAATAACATGATGTTTTTCAATGGCAAAAATCAATGAATATTGTAAATGCACAAACAGTAATTTCTCCGCATTGCAAGGTGCAATTCTGAAATTTTTTGCTTTTTCCTGCTCCTCTTAGCATGATAAAGAAGATTCAAAGAGAGTGAGATGCCAGCTCCTTTCATTCAGTCAGTAGCTTCAGTCATTTCTGGAAGTTTTTCAATGGCAAAAATCAATGAATATTGTAAATGCACAAACAGTAATTTCTCCGCATTGCAAGGTGCAATTCTGAAATTTTTTGCTTTTTCCTGCTCCTCTTAGCATGATAAAGAAGATTCAAAGAGAGTGAGATGCCAGCTCCTTTCATTCAGTCAGTAGCTTCAAACATTTCTGGTATAAACATTTCTGGACGTTTTTCAATGGCAAAAATCAATGAATATTGTAAATGCACAAACAGTAATATCTCCACATTGCAAGGTGCAATGCTGAAATTTTTTTTGCTTTTTCCTGCTAATCCTAGCATGATAAAGAAGATTCAAGTAGAGTGAGATGCCAGCTCCTTTCATTCAGTCAGTAGCTTCAAACATTTCTGGACGTTTTTCAATTTCAAAAATCAATGAATATTGTAAATGCACAAACAGTAATATCTCCACATTGCAAGGTGCAATTCTGAAATTTTTTGCTTTTTCCTGCTAATCCTAGCATGATAAAGAAGATTCAAAGAGAGTGAGATGTCAGCTCCTTTCATTCAGTCAGTAGCTTCAAACATTTCTGGTATATGAATAACATGATGTTTTTCAATGGCAAAAATCAATGAATATTGTAAATGCACAAACAGTAATATCTCCACATTGCAAGGTGCAATTCTGAAATTTTTTGCTTTTTCCTGCTAATCCTAGCATGATAAAGAAGATTCAAAGAGAGTGAGATGCCAGCTCCTTTCATTCAGTCAGTAGCTTCAAACATTTCTGGACGTTTTTCAATGGCAAAAATCAATGAATATTGTAAATGCACAAACAGTAATATCTCCACATTGCAAGGTGCAATTCTGAAATTTTTTGCTTTTTCCTGCTACTCCTAGCATGATAAAGAAGATTCAAAGAGAGTGAGATGCCAGCTCCTTTCATTCAGTCAGTAGCTTCAATCATTTCTGGACGTTTTTCAATGGCAAAAATCAATGAATATTGTAAATGCACAAACAGTAATTTCTCCGCATTGCAAGGTGCAATTCTGAATTTTTTTGCTTTTTCCTGCTCCTCTTAGCATGGTAAAGAAGATTCAAAGAGAGTGAGATGCCAGCTCCTTTCATTCAGTCAGTAGCTTCAGTCATTTCTGGACGTTTTTCAATGGCAAAAATCAATGAATATTGTAAATGCACAAAAAGTAATTTCTCCGCATTGCAAGGTGCAATTCTGAAATTTTTTGCTTTTTCCTGCTCCTCTTAGCATGATAAAGAAGATTCAAAGAGAGTGAGATGCCAGCTCCTTTCATTCAGTCAGTAGCTTCAAACATTTCTGGTATAAACATTTCTGGACGTTTTTCAATGGCAAAAATCAATGAATATTGTAAATGCACAAACAGTAATATCTCCACATTGCAAGGTGCAATTCTGAAATTTTTTGCTTTTTCCTGCTAATCCTAGCATGATAAAGAAGATTCAAATAGAGTGAGATGCCAGCTCCTTTCATTCAGTCAGTAGCTTCAAACATTTCTGGACGTTTTTCAATGGCAAAATTCAATGAATATTGTAAATGCACAAACAGTAATATCTCCACATTGCAAGGTGCAATTCTGAAATTTTTTGCTTTTTCCTGCTAATCCTAGCATGATAAAGAAGATTCAAAGAGAGTGAGATGCCAGCTCCTTTCATTCAGTCAGTAGCTTCAATCATTTCTGGACGTTTTTCAATGGCAAAAATCAATGAATATTGTAAATGCACAAACAGTAATTTCTCCGCATTGCAAGGTGCAATTCTGAAATTTTTTGCTTTTTCCTGCTCCTCTTAGCATGATAAAGAAGATTCAAAGAGAGTGAGATGCCAGCTCCTTTCATTCAGTCAGTAGCTTCAATCATTTCTGGATGTTTTTCAATGGCAAAAATCAATGAATATTGTAAATGCACAAACAGTAATTTCTCCGCATTGCAAGGTGCAATTCTGAAATTTTTTGCTTTTTCCTGATCCTCTTAGCATGATAAAGAAGATTCAAAGAGAGTGAGATGCCAGCTCCTTTCATTCAGTCAGTAGCTTCAATCATTTCTGGTATATGAATAACATGATGTTTTTCAATGGCAAAAATCAATGAATATTGTAAATGCACAAACAGTAATTTCTCCGCATTGCAAGGTGCAATTCTGAAATTTTTTGCTTTTTCCTGCTCCTCTTAGCATGATAAAGAAGATTCAAAGAGAGTGAGATGCCAGCTCCTTTCATTCAGTCAGTAGCTTCAATCATTTCTGGACGTTTTTCAATGGCAAAAATCAATGAATATTGTAAATGCACAAACAGTAATTTCTCCGCATTGCAAGATGCAATTCTGAAATTTTTTGCTTTTTCCTGCTCCTCTTAGCATGATAAAGAAGATTCAAAGAGAGTGAGATGCCAGCTCCTTTCATTCAGTCAGTAGCTTCAGTCATTTCTGGACGTTTTTCAATGGCAAAAATCAATGAATATTGTAAATGCACAAACAGTAATTTCTCCACATTGCAAAGTGCAATTCTGAAATTTTTTGCTTTTTCCTGCTCCTCTTAGCATGATAAAGAAGATTCAAAGAGAATGAGATGCCAGCTCCTTTCATTCAGTCAGTAGCTTCAAACATTTCTGGTATAAACATTTCTGGATGTTTTTCAATGGCAAAAATCAATGAATATTGTAAATGCACAAACAGTAATATCTCCACATTGCAAGGTGCAATGCTGAAATTTTTTGCTTTTTCCTGCTAATCCTAGGATGATAAAGAAGATTCAAATAGAGTGAGATGCCAGCTCCTTTCATTCAGTCAGTAGCTTCAAACATTTCTGGACGTTTTTCAATGGCAAAAATCAATGAATATTGTAAATGTACAAACAGTAATATCTCCACATTGCAAGGTGCAATTCTGAATTTTTTTGCTTTTTCCTGCTAATCCTAGCATGATAAAGAAGATTCAAAGAGAGTGAGATGTCAGCTCCTTTCATTCAGTCAGTAGCTTCAACATTTCTGGTATATGAAAAACATGATGTTTTTCAATGGCAAAAATCAATGAATATTGTAAATGCACAAACAGTAATATCTCCACATTGCAAGGTGCAATTCTGAAATTTTTTGCTTTTTCCTGCTAATCCTAGCATGATAAAGAAGATTCAAAGAGAGTGAGATGCCAGCTCCTTTCATTCAGTCAGTAGCTTCAAACATTTCTGGACGTTTTTCAATGGCAAAAATCAATGAATATTGTAAATGCACAAACAGTAATATCTCCACATTGCAAGGTGCAATTCTGAAATTTTTTGCTTTTTCCTGCTACTCCTAGCATGATAAAGAAGATTCAAAGAGAGTGAGATGCCAGCTCCTTTCATTCAGTCAGTAGCTTCAAACATTTCTGGACGTTTTTCAATGGCAAAAATCAATGAATATTGTAAATGCACAAACAGTAATATCTCCACATTGCAAGGTGCAATTCTGAAATTTTTTGCTTTTTCCTGCTAATCCTAGCATGATAAAGAAGATTCAAAGAGAGTGAGATGCCAGCTCCTTTCATTCAGTCAGTAGCTTCAAACATTTCTGGACGTTTTTCAATGGCAAAAATCAATGAATATTGTAAATGCACAAACAGTAATTTCTCCGCATTGCAAGGTGCAATTCTGAAATTTTTTGCTTTTTCCTGCTCCTCTTAGCATGATAATGAAGATTCAAAGAGAGTGAGATGCCAGCTCCTTTCATTCAGTCAGTAGCTTCAATCATTTCTGGTATATGAATAACATGATGTTTTTCAATGGCAAAAATCAATGAATATTGTAAATGCACAAACAGTAATTTCTCCGCATTGCAAGTTGCAATTCTGAAATTTTTTGCTTTTTCCTGCTCCTCTTAGCATGATAAAGAAGATTCAAAGAGAGTGAGATGCCAGCTCCTTTCATTCAGTCAGTAGCTTCAATCATTTCTGGACGTTTTTCAATGGCAAAAATCAATGAATATTGTAAATGCACAAACAGTAATTTCTCCGCATTGCAAGGTGCAATTCTGAAATTTTTTGCTTTTTCCTGCTCCTCTTAGCATGATAAAGAAGATTCAAAGAGAGTGAGATGCCAGCTCCTTTCATTCAGTCAGTAGCTTCAATCATTTCTGGACGTTTTTCAATGGCAAAAATCAATGAATATTGTAAATGCACAAACAGTAATTTCTCCGCATTGCAAGGTGCAATTCTGAAATTTTTTGCTTTTTCCTGCTCCTCTTAGCATGATAAAGAAGATTCAAAGAGAGTGAGATGCCAGCTCCTTTCATTCAGTCAGTAGCTTCAATCATTTCTGGACGTTTTTCAATGGCAAAAATCAATGAATATTGTAAATGCACAAACAGTAATTTCTCCGCATTGCAAGGTGCAATTCTGAAATTTTTTGCTTTTTCCTGCTCCTCTTAGCATGATAAAGAAGATTCAAAGAGAGTGAGATGCCAGCTCCTTTCATTCAGTCAGTAGCTTCAATCATTTCTGGTATATGAATAACATGATGTTTTTCAATGGCAAAAATCAATGAATATTGTAAATGCACAAACAGTAATTTCTCCGCATTGCAAGGTGCAATTCTGAAATTTTTTGCTTTTTCCTGCTCCTCTTAGCATGATAAAGAAGATTCAAAGAGCGTGAGATGCCAGCTCCTTTCATTCAGTCAGTAGCTTCAATCATTTCTGGATGTTTTTCAATGGCAAAAATCAATGAATATTGTAAATGCACAAACAGTAATTTCTCCGCATTGCAAGGTGCAATTCTGAAATTTTTTGCTTTTTCCTGCTCCTCTTAGCATGATAAAGAAGATTCAAAGAGAGTGAGATGCCAGCTCCTTTCATTCAGTCAGTAGCTTCAGTCATTTCTGGACGTTTTTCAATGGCAAAAATCAATGAATATTGTAAATGCACAAACAGTAATTTCTCCGCATTGCAACGTGCAATTCTGAAATTTTTTGCTTTTTCCTGCTCCTCTTAGCATGATAAAGAAGATTCAAAGAGAGTGAGATGCCAGCTCCTTTCATTCAGTCAGTAGCTTCAAACATTTCTGGTATAAACATTTCTGGACGTTTTTCAATGGCAAAAATCAATGAATATTGTAAATGCACAAACAGTAATATCTCCACATTGCAAGGTGCAATTCTGAAATTTTTTGCTTTTTCCTGCTAATCCTAGCATGATAAAGAAGATTCAAATAGAGTGAGATGCCAGCTCCTTTCATTCAGTCAGTAGCTTCAAACATTTCTGGACGTTTTTCAATGGCAAAATTCAATGAATATTGTAAATGCACAAACAGTAATATCTCCACATTGCAAGGTGCAATTCTGAAATTTTTTGCTTTTTCCTGCTAATCCTAGCATGATAAAGAAGATTCAAAGAGAGTGAGATGCCAGCTCCTTTCATTCAGTCAGTAGCTTCAATCATTTCTGGACGTTTTTCAATGGCAAAAATCAATGAATATTGTAAATGCACAAACAGTAATTTCTCCGCATTGCAAGGTGCAATTCTGAAATTTTTTGCTTTTTCCTGCTCCTCTTAGCATGATAAAGAAGATTCAAAGAGAGTGAGATGCCAGCTCCTTTCATTCAGTCAGTAGCTTCAATCATTTCTGGACGTTTTTCAATGGCAAAAATCAATGAATATTGTAACTGCACAAACAGTAATTTCTCCGCATTGCAAGGTGCAATTCTGAAATTTTTTGCTTTTTCCTGCTCCTCTTAGCATGATAAAGAAGATTCAAAGAGAGTGAGATGCCAGCTCCTTTCATTCAGTCAGTAGCTTCAATCATTTCTGGTATATGAATAACATGATGTTTTTCAATGGCAAAAATCAATGAATATTGTAAATGCACAAACAGTAATTTCTCCGCATTGCAAGGTGCAATTCTGAAATTTTTTGCTTTTTCCTGCTCCTCTTAGCATGATAAAGAAGATTCAAAGAGAGTGAGATGCCAGCTCCTTTCATTCAGTCAGTAGCTTCAATCATTTCTGGACGTTTTTCAATGGCAAAAATCAATGAATATTGTAAATGCACAAACAGTAATTTCTCCGCATTGCAAGGTGCAATTCTGAAATTTTTTGCTTTTTCCTGCTCCTCTTAGCATGATAAAGAAGATTCTAAGAGAGTGAGATGCCAGCTCCTTTCATTCAGTCAGTAGCTTCAATCATTTCTGGACGTTTTTCAATGGCAAAAATCAATGAATATTGTAAATGCACAAACAGTAATTTCTCCGCATTGCAAGGTGCAATTCTGAATTTTTTTGCTTTTTCCTGATCCTCTTAGCATGATAAAGAAGATTCAAAGAGAGTGAGATGCCAGTTCCTTTCATTCAGTCAGTAGCTTCAATCATTTCTGGTATATGAATAACATGATGTTTTTCAATGGCAAAAATCAATGAATATTGTAAATGCACAAACAGTAATTTCTCCGCATTGCAAGGTGCAATTCTGAAATTTTTTGCTTTTTCCTGCTCCTCTTAGCATGATAAAGAAGATTCAAAGAGAGTGAGATGCCAGCTCCTTTCATTCAGTCAGTAGCTTCAAACATTTCTGGTATATGAATAACATGATATTTTTCAATGGCAAAAATCAATGAATATTGTAAATGCACAAACAGTAATTTCTCCGCATTGCAAGGTGCAATTCTGAAATTTTTTGCTTTTTCCTGCTCCTCTTAGCATGATAAAGAAGATTCAAAGAGAGTGAGATGCCAGCTCCTTTCATTCAGTCAGTAGCTTCAGTCATTTCTGGACGTTTTTCAATGGCAAAAATCAATGAATATTGTAAATGCACAAACAGTAATTTCTCCGCATTGCAAGGTGCAATTCTGAAATTTTTTGCTTTTTCCTGCTCCTCTTAGCATGATAAAGAAGATTCAAAGAGAGTGAGATGCCAGCTCCTTTCATTCAGTCAGTAGCTTCAAACATTTCTGGTATAAACATTTCTGGACGTTTTTCAATGGCAAAAATCAATGAATATTGTAAATGCACAAACAGTAATATCTCCACATTGCAAGGTGCAATTCTGAAATTTTTTGCTTTTTCCTGCTAATCCTAGCATGATAAAGAAGATTCAAATAGAGTGAGATGCCAGCTCCTTTCATTCAGTCAGTAGCTTCAAACATTTCTGGACGTTTTTCAATGGCAAAATTCAATGAATATTGTAAATGCACAAACAGTAATATCTCCACATTGCAAGGTGCAATTCTGAAATTTTTTGCTTTTTCCTGCTAATCCTAGCATGATAAAGAAGATTCAAAGAGAGTGAGATGCCAGCTTCTTTCATTCAGTCAGTAGCTTCAATCATTTCTGGACGTTTTTCAATGGCAAAAATCAATGAATATTGTAAATGCACAAACAGTAATTTCTCCGCATTGCAAGGTGCAATTCTGAAATTTTTTGCTTTTTCCTGCTCCTCTTAGCATGATAAAGAAGATTCAAAGAGAGTGAGATGCCAGCTCCTTTCATTCAGTCAGTAGCTTCAATCATTTCTGGACGTTTTTCAATGGCAAAAATCAATGAATATTGTAAATGCACAAACAGTAATTTCTCCGCATTGCAAGGTGCAATTCTGAAATTTTTTGCTTTTTCCTGCTCCTCTTAGCATGATAAAGAAGATTCAAAGAGAGTGAGATGCCAGCTCCTTTCATTCAGTCAGTAGCTTCAATCATTTCTGGTATATGAATAACATGATGTTTTTCAATGGCAAAAATCAATGAATATTGTAAATGCACAAACAGTAATTTCTCCGCATTGCAAGGTGCAATTCTGAAATTTTTTGCTTTTTCCTGCTCCTCTTAGCATGATAAAGAAGATTCAAAGAGAGTGAGATGCCAGCTCCTTTCATTCAGTCAGTAGCTTCAATCATTTCTGGACGTTTTTCAATGGCAAAAATCAATGAATATTGTAAATGCACAAACAGTAATTTCTCCGCATTGCAAGGTGCAATTCTGAAATTTTTTGCTTTTTCCTGCTCCTCTTAGCATGATAAAGAAGATTCAAAGAGAGTGAGATGCCAGCTCCTTTCATTCAGTCAGTAGCTTCAGTCATTTCTGGATGTTTTTCAATGGCAAAAATCAATGAATATTGTAAATGCACAAACAGTAATTTCTCCGCATTGCAAGGTGCAATTCTGAAATTTTTTGCTTTTTCCTGCTCCTCTTAGCATGATAAAGAAGATTCAAAGAGAGTGAGATGCCAGCTCCTTTCATTCAGTCAGTAGCTTCAATCATTTCTGGACGTTTTTCAATGGCAAAAATCAATGAATATTGTAAATGCACAAACAGTAATTTCTCCGTATTGCAAGGTGCAATTCTGAAATTTTTTGCTTTTTCCTGCTCCTCTTAGCATGATAAAGAAGATTCAAAGAGAGTGAGATGCCAGCTCCTTTCATTCAGTCAGTAGCTTCAATCATTTCTGGACGTTTTTCAATGGCAAAAATCAATGAATATTGTAAATGCACAAACAGTAATTTCTCCGCATTGCAAATTGCAATTCTGAAATTTTTTGCTTTTTCCTGCTCCTCTTAGCATGATAAAGAAGATTCAAAGAGAGTGAGATGCCAGCTCCTTTCATTCAGTCAGTAGCTTCAATCATTTCTGGACGTTTTTCAATGGCAAAAATCAATGAATATTGTAAATGCACAAACAGTAATTTCTCCGCATTGCAAGGTGCAATTCTGAAATTTTTTGCTTTTTCCTGCTCCTCTTAGCATGATAAAGAAGATTCAAAGAGAATGAGATGCCAGCTCCTTTCATTCAGTCAGTAGCTTCAATCATTTCTGGTATATGAATAACATGATGTTTTTCAATGGCAAAAATCAATGAATATTGTAAATGCACAAACAGTAATTTCTCCGCATTGCAAGGTGCAATTCTGAAATTTTTTGCTTTTTCCTGCTCCTCTTAGCATGATAAAGAAGATTCAAAGAGAGTGAGATGCCAGCTCCTTTCATTCAGTCAGTAGCTTCAATCATTTCTGGATGTTTTTCAATGGCAAAAATCAATGAATATTGTAAATGCACAAACAGTAATTTCTCCGCATTGCAAGGTGCAATTCTGAAATTTTTTGCTTTTTCCTGCTCCTCTTAGCATGATAAAGAAGATTCAGAGAGTGAGATGCCAGCTCCTTTCATTCAGTCAGTAGCTTCAGTCATTTCTGGACGTTTTTCAATGGCAAAAATCAATGAATATTGTAAATGCACAAACAGTAATTTCTCCGCATTGCAAGGTGCAATTCTGAAATTTTTTGCTTTTTCCTGCTCCTCTTAGCATGATAAAGAAGATTCAAAGAGAGTGAGATGCCAGCTCCTTTCATTCAGTCAGTAGCTTCAAACATTTCTGGTATAAACATTTCTGGACGTTTTTCAATGGCAAAAATCAATGAATATTGTAAATGCACAAACAGTAATATCTCCACATTGCAAGGTGCAATTCTGAAATTTTTTGCTTTTTCCTGCTCCTCTTAGCATGATAAAGAAGATTCAAAGAGAGTGAGATGCCAGCTCCTTTCATTCAGTCAGTAGCTTCAATCATTTCTGGACGTTTTTCAATGGCAAAAATCAATGAATATTGTAAATGCACAAACAGTAATTTCTCCGCATTGCAAGGTGCAATTCTGAAATTTTTTGCTTTTTCCTGCTCCTCTTAGCATGATAAAGAAGATTCAAAGAGAGTGAGATGCCAGCTCCTTTCATTCAGTCAGTAGCTTCAATCATTTCTGGTATATGAATAACATGATGTTTTTCAATGGCAAAAATCAATGAATATTGTAAATGCACAAACAGTAATTTCTCCGCATTGCAAGGTGCAATTCTGAAATTTTTTGCTTTTTCCTGCTCCTCTTAGCATGATAAAGAAGATTCAAAGAGAGTGAGATGCCAGCTCTTTTCATTCAGTCAGTAGCTTCAATCATTTCTGGACGTTTTTCAATGGCAAAAATCAATGAATATTGTAAATGCACAAACAGTAATTTCTCCGCATTGCAAGGTGCAATTTTGAAATTTTATGCTTTTTCCTGCTCCTCTTAGCATGATAAAGAAGATTCAAAGAGAGTGAGATGCCAGCTCCTTTCATTCAGTCAGTAGCTTCAGTCATTTCTGGACGTTTTTCAATGGCAAAAATCAATGAATATTGTAAATGCACAAACAGTAATTTCTCCGCATTGCAAGGTGCAATTCTGAAATTCTTTGCTTTATCCTGCTCCTCTTAGCATGATAAAGAAGATTCAAAGAGAGTGAGATGCCAGCTCCTTTCATTCAGTCAGTAGCTTCAAACATTTCTGGTATAAACATTTCTGGACGTTTTTCAATGGCAAAAATCAATGAATATTGTAAATGCACAAACAGTAATATCTCCACATTGCAAGGTGCAATTCTGAAATTTTTTGCTTTTTCCTGCTAATCCTAGCATGGTAAAGAAGATTCAAATAGAGTGAGATGCCAGCTCCTTTCATTCAGTCAGTAGCTTCAAACATTTCTGGACGTTTTTCAATGGCAAAAATCAATGAATATTGTAAATGCACAAACAGTAATATCTCCACATTGCAAGGTTCAATTCTGAAATTTTTTGCTTTTTCCTGCTAATCCTAGCATGATAAAGAAGATTCAAAGAGAATGAGATGCCAGCTCCTTTCATTCAGTCAGTAGCTTCAAACATTTCTGGTATATGAATAACATGATGTTTTTCAATGGCAAAAATCAATGAATATTGTAAATGCACAAACAGTAATATCTCCATATTGCAAGGTGCAATTCTGAAATTTTTTGCTTTTTCCTGCTAATCCTAGCATGATAAAGAAGATTCAAAGAGAGTGAGATGCCAGCTCCTTTCATTCAGTCAGTAGCTTCAAACATTTCTGGACGTTTTTCAATGGCAAAAATCAATGAATATTGTAAATGCACAAACAGTAATATCTCCACATTGCAAGGTGCAATTCTGAAATTTTTTGCTTTTTCCTGCTACTCCTAGCATGATAAAGAAGATTCAAAGAGAGTGAGATGCCAGCTCCTTTCATTCAGTCAGTAGCTTCAAACATTTCTGGACGTTTTTCAATGGCAAAAATCAATGAATATTGTAAATGCACAAACAGTAATATCTCCACATTGCAAGGTGCAATTCTGAAATTTTTTGCTTTTTCCTGCTAATCCTAGCATGATAAAGAAGATTCAAAGAGAGTGAGATGCCAGCTCCTTTCATTCAGTCAGTAGCTTCAATCATTTCTGGACGTTTTTCAATGGCAAAAATCAATGAATATTGTAAATGCACAAACAGTAATTTCTCCGCATTGCAAGGTGCAATTCTGAAATTTTTTGCTTTTTCCTGCTCCTCTTAGCATGAAAAAGAAGATTCAAAGAGAATGAGATGCCCGCTCCTTTCATTCAGTCAGTAGCTTCAATCATTTCTGGTATATGAATAACATGATGTTTTTCAATGGCAAAAATCAATGAATATTGTAAATGCACAAACAGTAATTATTCCGCATTGCAAGGTGCAATTCTGAATTTTTTTGCTTTTTCCTGCTCCTCTTAGCATGATAAAGAAGATTCAAAGAGAGTGAGATGCCAGCTCCTTTCATTCAGTCAGTAGCTTCAATCATTTCTGGACGTTTTTCAATGGCAAAAATCAATGAATATTGTAAATGCACAAACAGTAATTTCTCCGCATTGCAAGGTGCAATTCTGAAATTTTTTGCTTTTTCCTGCTCCTCTTAGCATGATAAAGAAGATTCAAAGAGAGTGAGATGCCAGCTCCTTTCATTCAGTCAGTAGCTTCAAACATTTCTGGTATATGAATAACATGATGTTTTTCAATGGCAAAAATCAATGAATATTGTAAATGCACAAACAGTAATTTCTCCGCATTGCAAGGTGCAATTCTGAAATTTTTTGCTTTTTCCTGCTCCTCTTAGCATGATAAAGAAGATTCAAAGAGAGTGAGATGCCAGCTCCTTTCATTCAGTCAGTAGCTTCAATCTTTTCTGGACGTTTTTCAATGGCAAAAATCAATGAATATTGTAAATGCACAAACAGTAATTTCTCCGCATTGCAAGGTGCAATTCTGAAATTTTTTGCTTTTTCCTGCTCCTCTTAGCATGATAAAGAAGATTCAAAGAGAGTGAGATGCCAGCTCCTTTCATTCAGTCAGTAGCTTCAATCATTTCTGGTATATGAATAACATGATGTTTTTCAATGGCAAAAATCAATGAATATTGTAAATGCACAAACAGTAATTTCTCCGCATTGCAAGGTGCAATTCTGAAATTTTTTGCTTTTTCCTGCTCCTCTTAGCATGGTAAAGAAGATTCAAAGAGAGTGAGATGCCAGCTCCTTTCATTCAGTCAGTAGCTTCAATCATTTCTGGACGTTTTTCAAAGGCAAAAATCAATGAATATTGTAAATGCACAAACAGTAATTTCTCCGCATTGCAAGGTGCAATTCTGAAATTTTTTGCTTTTTCCTGCTCCTCTTAGCATGAAAAAGAAGATTCAAAGAGAATGAGATGCCCGCTCCTTTCATTCAGTCAGTAGCTTCAATCATTTCTGGTATATGAATAACATGATGTTTTTCAATGGCAAAAATCAATGAATATTGTAAATGCACAAACAGTAATTATTCCGCATTGCAAGGTGCAATTCTGAATTTTTTTGCTTTTTCCTGCTCCTCTTAGCATGATAAAGAAGATTCAAAGAGAGTGAGATGCCAGCTCCTTTCATTCAGTCAGTAGCTTCAATCATTTCTGGACGTTTTTCAATGGCAAAAATCAATGAATATTGTAAATGCACAAACAGTAATTTCTCCGCATTGCAAGGTGCAATTCTGAAATTTTTTGCTTTTTCCTGCTCCTCTTAGCATGATAAAGAAGATTCAAAGAGAGTGAGATGCCAGCTCCTTTCATTCAGTCAGTAGCTTCAAACATTTCTGGTATATGAATAACATGATGTTTTTCAATGGCAAAAATCAATGAATATTGTAAATGCACAAACAGTAATTTCTCCGCATTGCAAGGTGCAATTCTGAAATTTTTTGCTTTTTCCTGCTCCTCTTAGCATGATAAAGAAGATTCAAAGAGAGTGAGATGCCAGCTCCTTTCATTCAGTCAGTAGCTTCAATCTTTTCTGGACGTTTTTCAATGGCAAAAATCAATGAATATTGTAAATGCACAAACAGTAATTTCTCCGCATTGCAAGGTGCAATTCTGAAATTTTTTGCTTTTTCCTGCTCCTCTTAGCATGATAAAGAAGATTCAAAGAGAGTGAGATGCCAGCTCCTTTCATTCAGTCAGTAGCTTCAATCATTTCTGGTATATGAATAACATGATGTTTTTCAATGGCAAAAATCAATGAATATTGTAAATGCACAAACAGTAATTTCTCCGCATTGCAAGGTGCAATTCTGAAATTTTTTGCTTTTTCCTGCTCCTCTTAGCATGGTAAAGAAGATTCAAAGAGAGTGAGATGCCAGCTCCTTTCATTCAGTCAGTAGCTTCAATCATTTCTGGACGTTTTTCAATGGCAAAAATCAATGAATATTGTAAATGCACAAACAGTAATTTCTCCGCATTGCAAGGTGCAATTCTGAAATTTTTTGCTTTTTCCTGCTCCTCTTAGCATGATAAAGAAGATTCAAAGAGAGTGAGATGCCAGCTCCTTTCATTCAGTCAGTAGCTTCAATCATTTCTGGGTATGAATAACATGATGTTTTTCAATGGCAAAAATCAATGAATATTGTAAATGCACAAACAGTAATTTCTCCACATTGCAAGGTGCAATTCTGAAATTTTTTGCTTTTTCCTGCTCCTCTTAGCATGATAAAGAAGATTCAAAGAGAGTGAGATGCCAGCTCCTTTCATTCAGTCAGTAGCTTCAATCATTTCTGGACGTTTTTCAATGGCAAAAATCAATGAAAATTGTAAATGCACAAACAGTAATTTCTCCGCATTGCAACGTGCAATTCTGAAATTTTTTGCTTTTTCCTGCTCCTCTTAGCATGATAAAGAAGATTCAAAGAGAGTGAGATGCCAGCTCCTTTCATTCAGTCAGTAGCTTCAATCATTTCTGGACGTTTTTCAATGGCAAAAATCAATGAATATTGAAAATGCACAAACAGTAATTTCTCCGCATTGCAAGGTGCAATTCTGAATTTTTTTGCTTTTTCCTGCTCCTCTTAGCATGATAAAGAAGATTCAAAGAGAGTGAGATGCCAGCTCCTTTCATTCAGTCAGTAACTTCAAACATTTCTGGTATAAACATTTCTGGACGTTTTTCAATGGCAAAAATCAATGAATATTGTAAATGCACAAACAGTAATATCTCCACATTGCAAGGTGCAATTCTGAAATTTTTTGCTTTTTCCTGCTAATCCTAGCATGATAAAGAATATTCAAATAGAGTGAGATGCCAGCTCCTTTCATTCAGTCAGTAGCTTCAAACATTTCTGGACGTTTTTCAATGGCAAAAATCAATGAATATTGTAAATGCACAAACAGTAATATCTCCACATTGCAAGGTGCAATTCTGAAATTTTTTGCTTTTTCCTGCTAATCCTAGCATGATAAAGAAGATTCAAAGAGAGTGAGATGCCAGGTCCTTTCATTCAGTCAGTAGCCTCAAACATTTCTGCTATATGAATAACATGATGTTTTTTAATGGCAAAAATCAATGAATATTGTAAATGCACAAACAGTAATATCTCCACATTGCAAGGTGCAATTCTGAAATTTTTTGCTTTTTCCTGCTAATCCTAGCATGATAAAGAAGATTCAAAGAGAGTGAGATGCCAGCTCCTTTCATTCAGTCAGTAGCTTCAAACATTTCTGGACGTTTTTCAATGGCAAAAATCAATGAATATTGTAAATGCACAAACAGTAATTTCTCCGCATTGCAAGGTGCAATTCTGAAATTTTTTGCTTTTTCCTGCTCCTCTTAGCATGATAAAGAAGATTCAAAGAGAGTGAGATGCCAGCTCCTTTCATTCAGTCAGTAGCTTCAATCTTTTCTGGACGTTTTTCAATGGCAAAAATCAATGAATATTGTAAATGCACAAACAGTAATTTCTCCGCATTGCAAGGTGCAATTCTGAAATTTTTTGCTTTTTCCTGCTCCTCTTAGCATGATAAAGAAGATTCAAAGAGAGTGAGATGCCAGCTCCTTTCATTCAGTCAGTAGCTTCAATCATTTCTGGTATATGAATAACATGATGTTTTTCAATGGCAAAAATCAATGAATATTGTAAATGCACAAACAGTAATTTCTCCGCATTGCAAGGTGCAATTCTGAAATTTTTTGCTTTTTCCTGCTCCTCTTAGCATGGTAAAGAAGATTCAAAGAGAGTGAGATGCCAGCTCCTTTCATTCAGTCAGTAGCTTCAATCATTTCTGGACGTTTTTCAATGGCAAAAATCAATGAATATTGTAAATGCACAAACAGTAATTTCTCCGCATTGCAAGGTGCAATTCTGAAATTTTTTGCTTTTTCCTGCTCCTCTTAGCATGAAAAAGAAGATTCAAAGAGAATGAGATGCCCGCTCCTTTCATTCAGTCAGTAGCTTCAATCATTTCTGGTATATGAATAACATGATGTTTTTCAATGGCAAAAATCAATGAATATTGTAAATGCACAAACAGTAATTATTCCGCATTGCAAGGTGCAATTCTGAATTTTTTTGCTTTTTCCTGCTCCTCTTAGCATGATAAAGAAGATTCAAAGAGAGTGAGATGCCAGCTCCTTTCATTCAGTCAGTAGCTTCAATCATTTCTGGACGTTTTTCAATGGCAAAAATCAATGAATATTGTAAATGCACAAACAGTAATTTCTCCGCATTGCAAGGTGCAATTCTGAAATTTTTTGCTTTTTCCTGCTCCTCTTAGCATGATAAAGAAGATTCAAAGAGAGTGAGATGCCAGCTCCTTTCATTCAGTCAGTAGCTTCAAACATTTCTGGTATATGAATAACATGATGTTTTTCAATGGCAAAAATCAATGAATATTGTAAATGCACAAACAGTAATTTCTCCGCATTGCAAGGTGCAATTCTGAAATTTTTTGCTTTTTCCTGCTCCTCTTAGCATGATAAAGAAGATTCAAAGAGAGTGAGATGCCAGCTCCTTTCATTCAGTCAGTAGCTTCAATCTTTTCTGGACGTTTTTCAATGGCAAAAATCAATGAATATTGTAAATGCACAAACAGTAATTTCTCCGCATTGCAAGGTGCAATTCTGAAATTTTTTGCTTTTTCCTGCTCCTCTTAGCATGATAAAGAAGATTCAAAGAGAGTGAGATGCCAGCTCCTTTCATTCAGTCAGTAGCTTCAATCATTTCTGGTATATGAATAACATGATGTTTTTCAATGGCAAAAATCAATGAATATTGTAAATGCACAAACAGTAATTTCTCCGCATTGCAAGGTGCAATTCTGAAATTTTTTGCTTTTTCCTGCTCCTCTTAGCATGGTAAAGAAGATTCAAAGAGAGTGAGATGCCAGCTCCTTTCATTCAGTCAGTAGCTTCAATCATTTCTGGACGTTTTTCAATGGCAAAAATCAATGAATATTGTAAATGCACAAACAGTAATTTCTCCGCATTGCAAGGTGCAATTCTGAAATTTTTTGCTTTTTCCTGCTCCTCTTAGCATGATAAAGAAGATTCAAAGAGAGTGAGATGCCAGCTCCTTTCATTCAGTCAGTAGCTTCAATCATTTCTGGGTATGAATAACATGATGTTTTTCAATGGCAAAAATCAATGAATATTGTAAATGCACAAACAGTAATTTCTCCACATTGCAAGGTGCAATTCTGAAATTTTTTGCTTTTTCCTGCTCCTCTTAGCATGATAAAGAAGATTCAAAGAGAGTGAGATGCCAGCTCCTTTCATTCAGTCAGTAGCTTCAATCATTTCTGGACGTTTTTCAATGGCAAAAATCAATGAATATTGTAAATGCACAAACAGTAATTTCTCCGCATTGCAACGTGCAATTCTGAAATTTTTTGCTTTTTCCTGCTCCTCTTAGCATGATAAAGAAGATTCAAAGAGAGTGAGATGCCAGCTCCTTTCATTCAGTCAGTAGCTTCAATCATTTCTGGACGTTTTTCAATGGCAAAAATCAATGAATATTGAAAATGCACAAACAGTAATTTCTCCGCATTGCAAGGTGCAATTCTGAATTTTTTTGCTTTTTCCTGCTCCTCTTAGCATGATAAAGAAGATTCAAAGAGAGTGAGATGCCAGCTCCTTTCATTCAGTCAGTAACTTCAAACATTTCTGGTATAAACATTTCTGGACGTTTTTCAATGGCAAAAATCAATGAATATTGTAAATGCACAAACAGTAATATCTCCACATTGCAAGGTGCAATTCTGAAATTTTTTGCTTTTTCCTGCTAATCCTAGCATGATAAAGAATATTCAAATAGAGTGAGATGCCAGCTCCTTTCATTCAGTCAGTAGCTTCAAACATTTCTGGACGTTTTTCAATGGCAAAAATCAATGAATATTGTAAATGCACAAACAGTAATATCTCCACATTGCAAGGTGCAATTCTGAAATTTTTTGCTTTTTCCTGCTAATCCTAGCATGATAAAGAAGATTCAAAGAGAGTGAGATGCCAGGTCCTTTCATTCAGTCAGTAGCCTCAAACATTTCTGCTATATGAATAACATGATGTTTTTTAATGGCAAAAATCAATGAATATTGTAAATGCACAAACAGTAATATCTCCACATTGCAAGGTGCAATTCTGAAATTTTTTGCTTTTTCCTGCTAATCCTAGCATGATAAAGAAGATTCAAAGAGAGTGAGATGCCAGCTCCTTTCATTCAGTCAGTAGCTTCAAACATTTCTGGACGTTTTTCAATGGCAAAAATCAATGAATATTGTAAATGCACAAACAGTAATATCTCCACATTGCAAGGTGCAATTCTGAAATTTTTTGCTTTTTCCTGCTACTCCTAGCATGATAAAGAAGATTCAAAGAGAGTGAGATGCCAGCTCCTTTCATTCAGTCAGTAGCTTCAAACATTTCTGTACGTTTTTCAATGGCAAAAATCAATGAATATTGTAAATGCACAAACAGTAATATCTCCACATTGCAAGGTGCAATTCTGAAATTTTTTGCTTTTTCCTGCTAATCCTAGCATGATAAAGAAGATTCAAAGAGAGTGAGATGCCAGCTCCTTTCATTCAGTCAGTAGCTTCAATCATTTCTGGACGTTTTTCAATGGCAAAAATCAATGAATATTGTAAATGCACAAACAGTAATTTCTCCGCATTGCAACGTGCAATTCTGAAGTTTTTTGCTTTTTCCTGCTCCTCTTAGCATGATAAAGAAGATTCAAAGAGAGTGAGATGCCCGCTCCTTTCATTCAGTCAGTAGCTTCAATCATTTCTGGTATATGAATAACATGATGTTTTTCAATGGCAAAAATCAATGAATATTGTAAATGCACAAACAGTAATTTCTCCGCATTGCAAGGTGCAATTCTGAATTTTTTTGCTTTTTCCTGCTCCTCTTAGCATGATAAAGAAGATTCAAAGAGAGTGAGATGCCAGCTCCTTTCATTCAGTCAGTAGCTTCAATCATTTCTGGACGTTTTTCAATGGCAAAAATCAATGAATATTGTAAATGCACAAACAGTAATTTCTCCGCATTGCAAGGTGCAATTCTGAAATTTTTTGCTTTTTCCTGCTCCTCTTAGCATGATAAAGAAGATTCAAAGAGAGTGAGATGCCAGCTCCTTTCATTCAGTCAGTAGCTTCAAACATTTCTGGTATATGAATAACATGATGTTTTTCAATGGCAAAAATCAATGAATATTGTAAATGCACAAACAGTAATTTCTCCGCATTGCAAGGTGCAATTCTGAAATTTTTTGCTTTTTCCTGCTCCTCTTAGCATGATAAAGAAGATTGAAAGAGAGTGAGATGCCAGCTCCTTTCATTCAGTCAGTAGCTTCAATCTTTTCTGGACGTTTTTCAATGGCAAAAATCAATGAATATTGTATATGCACAAACAGTAATTTCTCCGCATTGTAAGGTGGAATTCTGAAATTTTTTGCTTTTTCCTGCTCCTCTTAGCATGATAAAGAAGATTCAAAGATAGTGAGATGCCAGCTTCTTTCATTCAGTCAGTAGCTTCAAACATTTCTGGTAAATGAATAACATGATGTTTTTCAATGGCAAAAATCAATGAATATTGTAAATGCACAAAGAGTAATTTCTCCGCATTGCAAGGTGCAATTCTGAAATTTTTTGCTTTTTCCTGCTCCTCTTAGCATGATAAAGAAGACTCAAAGAGAGTTACATGCCAGCTCCTTTCATTCAGTCAGTAGCTTCAATCATTTCTGGACGTTTTTCAATGGCAAAAATCAATGAATATTGTAAATGCACAAACAGTAATTTCTCCGCATTGCAAGGTGCAATTCTGAAATTTTTTGCTTTTTCCTGCTCCTCTTAGCATGATAAAGAAGATTCAAAGAGAGTGAGATGCCAGCTCCTTTCATTCAGTCAGTAGCTTCAATCATTTCTGGACGTTTTTCAATGGCAAAAATCAATGAATATTGTAAATGCACAAACAGTAATTTCTCCGCATTGCAAGGTGCAATTCTGAAATTTTTTGCTTTTTCCTGCTCCTCTTAGCATGATAAAGAAGATTCAAAGAGAGTGAGATGCCAGCTCCTTTCATTCAGTCAGTAGCTTCAATCATTTCTGGTATATGAATAACATGATGTTTTTCAATGGCAAAAATCAATGAATATTGTAACTGCACAAACAGTAATTTCTCCGCATTGCAAGGTGCAATTCTGAAATTTTTTGCTTTTTCCTGCTCCTCTTAGCATGGTAAAGAAGATTCAAAGAGAGTGAGATGCCAGCTCCTTTCATTCAGTCAGTAGCTTCAATCATTTCTGGACGTTTTTCAATGGCAAAAATCAATGAATATTGTAAATGCACAAACAGTAATTTCTCCGCATTGCAAGGTGCAATTCTGAAATTTTTTGCTTTTTCCTGCTCCTCTTAGCATGATAAAGAAGATTCAAAGAGATTGAGATGCCAGCTCCTTTCATTCAGTCAGTAGCTTCAATCATTTCTGGACGTTTTTCAATGGCAATAATCAATGAATATTGTAAATGCACAAACAGTAATTTCTCCGCATTGCAAGGTGCAATTCTGAAATTTTTTGCTTTTTCCTGCTCCTCGTAGCATGATAAAGAAGATTCAAAGAGAGTGAGATGCCAGCTCCTTTCATTCAGTCAGTAGCTTCAATCATTTCTGGTATATGAATAACATGATGTTTTTCAATGGCAAAAATCAATGAATATTGTAAATGCACAAACAGTAATTTCTCCGCATTGCAAGGTGCAATTCTGAAATTTTTTGCTTTTTCCTGCTCCTCTTAGCATGATAAAGAAGATTCAAAGAGATTGAGATGCCAGCTCCTTTCATTCAGTCAGTAGCTTCAATCATTTCTGGACGTTTTTCAATGGCAATAATCAATGAATATTGTAAATGCACAAACAGTAATTTCTCCGCATTGCAAGGTGCAATTCTGAAATGTTTTGCTTTTTCCTGCTCCTCTTAGCATGATAAAGAAGATTCAAAGAGAGTGAGATGCCAGCTCCTTTCATTCGGTCAGTAGCTTCAATCATTTCTGGGTATGAATAACATGATGTTTTTCAATGGCAAAAATCAATGAATATTGTAAATGCACAAACAGTAATTTCTCCGCATTGCAAGGTGCAATTCTGAAATTTTTTGCTTTTTCCTGCTCCTCTTAGCATGATAAAGAAGATTCAAAGAGAGTGAGATGCCAGCTCCTTTCATTCAGTCAGTAGCTTCAATCATTTCTGGACATTTTTCAATGGCAAAAATCAATGAATATTGTAAATGCACAAACAGTAATTTCTCCGCATTGCAAGGTGCAATTCTGAATTTTTTTGCTTTTTCCTGCTCCTCTTAGCAAGATAAAGAAGATTCAAAGAGAGTGAGATGCCAGCTCCTTTCATTCAGTCAGTAGCTTCAAACATTTCTGGTATAAACATTTCTGGACGTTTTTCAATGGCAAAAATCAATGAATATTGTAAATGCACAAACAGTAATATCTCCACATTGCAAGGTGCAATTCTGAAATTTTTTGCTTTTTCCTGCTAATCCTAGCATGATAAAGAATATTCAAATAGAGTGAGATGCCAGCTCCTTTCATTCAGTCAGTAGCTTCAAACATTTCTGGACGTTTTTCAATGGCAAAAATCAATGAATATTGTATATGCACAAACAGTAATTTCTCCGCATTGTAAGGTGGAATTCTGAAATTTTTTGCTTTTTCCTGCTCCTCTTAGCATGATAAAGAAGATTCAAAGATAGTGACATGCCAGCTTCTTTCATTCAGTCAGTAGCTTCAAACATTTCTGGTAAATGAATAACATGATGTTTTTCAATGGCAAAAATCAATGAATATTGTAAATGCACAAAGAGTAATTTCTCCGCATTGCAAGGTGCAATTCTGAAATTTTTTGCTTTTTCCTGCTCCTCTTAGCATGATAAAGAAGATTCAAAGAGAGTTACATGCCAGCTCCTTTCATTCAGTCAGTAGCTTCAATCATTTCTGGACGTTTTTCAATGGCAAAAATCAATGAATATTGTAAATGCACAAACAGTAATTTCTCCGCATTGCAAGGTGCAATTCTGAAATTTTTTGCTTTTTCCTGCTCCTCTTAGCATGATAAAGAAGATTCAAAGAGAGTGAGATGCCAGCTCCTTTCATTCAGTCAGTAGCTTCAATCATTTCTGGACGTTTTTCAATGGCAAAAATCAATGAATATTGTAAATGCACAAACAGTAATTTCTCCGCATTGCAAGGTGCAATTCTGAAATTTTTTGCTTTTTCCTGCTCCTTTTAGCATGATAAAGAAGATTCAAAGAGAGTGAGATGCCAGCTCCTTTCATTCAGTCAGTAGCTTCAATCATTTCTGGTATATGAATAACATGATGTTTTTCAATGGCAAAAATCAATGAATATTGTAACTGCACAAACAGTAATTTCTCCGCATTGCAAGGTGCAATTCTGAAATTTTTTGCTTTTTCCTGCTCCTCTTAGCATGGTAAAGAAGATTCAAAGAGAGTGAGATGCCAGCTCCTTTCATTCAGTCAGTAGCTTCAATCATTTCTGGACGTTTTTCAATGGCAAAAATCAATGAATATTGTAAATGCACAAACAGTAATTTCTCCGCATTGCAAGGTGCAATTCTGAATTTTTTTGCTTTTTCCTGCTCCTCTTAGCATGATAAAGAAGATTCAAAGAGAGTGAGATGCCAGCTCCTTTCATTCAGTCAGTAGCTTCAATCACTTCTGGACGTTTTTCAATGGCAAAAATCAATGAATATTGTAAATGCACAAACAGTAATTTCTCCGCATTGCAAGGTGCAATTCTGAAATTTTTTGCTTTTTCCTGCTCCTCTTAGCATGATAAAGAAGATTCAAAGAGAGTGAGATGCCAGCTCCTTTCATTCAGTCAGTAGCTTCAATCATTTCTGGTATATGAATAACATGATATTTTTCAATGGCAAAAATCAATGAATATTGTAAATGCACAAACAGTAATTTCTCCGCATTGCAAGGTGCAATTCTGAAATTTTTTGCTTTTTCCTGCTCCTCTTAGCATGGTAAAGAAGATTCAAAGAGAGTGAGATGCCAGCTCCTTTCATTCAGTCAGTAGCTTCAATCATTTCTGGACGTTTTTCAATGGCAAAAATCAATGAATATTGTAAATGCACAAACAGTAATTTCTCCGCATTGCAAGGTGCAATTCTGAAATTTTTTGCTTTTTCCTGCTCCTCTTAGCATGATAAAGAAGATTCAAAGAGAGTGAGATGCCAGCTCCTTTCATTCAGTCAGTAGCTTCAATCATTTCTGGACGTTTTTCAATGGCAAAAATCAATGAATATTGTAAATGCACAAACAGTAATTTCTCCGCATTGCAAGGTGCAATTCTGAAATTTTTTGCTTTTTCCTGCTCCTCTTAGCATGATAAAGAAGATTCAAAGAGAGTGAGATGCCAGCTCCTTTCATTCAGTCAGTAGCTTCAATCATTTCTGGACGTTTTTCAATGGCAAAAATCAATGTATATTGTAAATGCACAAACAGTAATTTCTCCGCATTGCAAGGTGCAATTCTGAAATTTTTTGCTTTTTCCTGCTCCTCTTAGCATGATAAAGAAGATTCAAAGAGAGTGAGATGCCAGCTCCTTTCATTCAGTCAGTAGCTTCAATCATTTCTGGTATATGAATAACATGATGTTTTTCAATGGCAAAAATCAATGAATATTGTAACTGCACAAACAGTAATTTCTCCGCATTGCAAGGTGCAATTCTGAAATTTTTTGCTTTTTCCTGCTCCTCTTAGCATGGTAAAGAAGATTCAAAGAGAGTGAGATGCCAGCTCCTTTCATTCAGTCAGTAGCTTCAATCATTTCTGGACGTTTTTCAATGGCAAAAATCAATGAATATTGTAAATGCACAAACAGTAATTTCTCTGCATTGCAAGGTGCAATTCTGAATTTTTTTGCTTTTTCCTGCTCCTCTTAGCATGATAAAGAAGATTCAAAGAGAGTGAGATGCCAGCTCCTTTCATTCAGTCAGTAGCTTCAATCACTTCTGGACGTTTTTCAATGGCAAAAATCAATGAATATTGTAAATGCACAAACAGTAATTTCTCCGCATTGCAAGGTGCAATTCTGAAATTTTTTGCTTTTTCCTGCTCCTCTTAGCATGATAAAGAAGATTCAAAGAGAGTGAGATGCCAGCTCCTTTCATTCAGTCAGTAGCTTCAATCATTTCTGGTATATGAATAACATGATGTTTTTCAATGGCAAAAATCAATGAATATTGTAAATGCACAAACAGTAATTTCTCCGCATTGCAAGGTGCAATTCTGAAATTTTTTGCTTTTTCCTGCTCCTCTTAGCATGGTAAAGAAGATTCAAAGAGAGTGAGATGCCAGCTCCTTTCATTCAGTCAGTAGCTTCAATCATTTCTGGACGTTTTTCAATGGCAAAAATCAATGAATATTGTAAATGAACAAACAGTAATTTCTCCGCATTGCAAGGTGCAATTCTGAAATTTTTTGCTTTTTCCTGCTCCTCTTAGCATGATAAAGAAGATTCAAAGAGAGTGAGATGCCAGCTCCTTTCATTCAGTCAGTAGCTTCAATCATTTCTGGACGTTTTTCAATGGCAAAAATCAATGAATATTGTAAATGCACAAACAGTAATTTCTCCGCATTGCAAGGTGCAATTCTGAAATTTTTTGCTTTTTCCTGCTCCTCTTAGCATGATAAAGAAGATTCAAAGAGAGTGAGATGCCAGCTCCTTTCATTCAGTCAGTAGCTTCAATCATTTCTGGACATTTTTCAATGGCAAAAATCAATGAATATTGTAAATGCACAAACAGTAATTTCTCCGCATTGCAAGGTGCAATTCTGAATTTTTTTGCTTTTTCCTGCTCCTCTTAGCATGATAAAGAAGATTCAAAGAGAGTGAGATGCCAGCTCCTTTCATTCAGTCAGTAGCTTCAAACATTTCTGGTATAAACATTTCTGGACGTTTTTCAATGGCAAAAATCAATGAATATTGTAAATGCACAAACAGTAATATCTCCACATTGCAAGGTGCAATTCTGAAATTTTTTGCTTTTTCCTGCTAATCCTAGCATGATAAAGAAGATTCAAAGAGAGTGAGATGCCAGCTCCTTTCATTCAGTCAGTAGCTTCAATCATTTCTGGACATTTTTCAATGGCAAAAATCAATGAATATTGTAAATGCACAAACAGTAATTTCTCCGCATTGCAAGGTGCAATTCTGAATTTTTTTGCTTTTTCCTGCTCCTCTTAGCATGATAAAGAAGATTCAAAGAGAGTGAGATGCCAGCTCCTTTCATTCAGTCAGTAGCTTCAAACATTTCTGGTATAAACATTTCTGGACGTTTTTCAATGGCAAAAATCAATGAATATTGTAAATGCACAAACAGTAATATCTCCACATTGCAAGGTGCAATTCTGAAATTTTTTGCTTTTTCCTGCTAATCCTAGCATGATAAAGAATATTCAAATAGAGTGAGATGCCAGCTCCTTTCATTCAGTCAGTAGCTTCAAACATTTCTGGACGTTTTTCAATGGCAAAAATCAATGAATATTGTATATGCACAAACAGTAATTTCTCCGCATTGTAAGGTGGAATTCTGAAATTTTTTGCTTTTTCCTGCTCCTCTTAGCATGATAAAGAAGATTCAAAGATAGTGACATGCCAGCTTCTTTCATTCAGTCAGTAGCTTCAAACATTTCTGGTAAATGAATAACATGATGTTTTTCAATGGCAAAAATCAATGAATATTGTAAATGCACAAAGAGTAATTTCTCCGCATTGCAAGGTGCAATTCTGAAATTTTTTGCTTTTTCCTGCTCCTCTTAGCATGATAAAGAAGATTCAAAGAGAGTTACATGCCAGCTCCTTTCATTCAGTCAGTAGCTTCAATCATTTCTGGACGTTTTTCAATGGCAAAAATCAATGAATATTGTAAATGCACAAACAGTAATTTCTCCGCATTGCAAGGTGCAATTCTGAAATTTTTTGCTTTTTCCTGCTCCTCTTAGCATGATAAAGAAGATTCAAAGAGAGTGAGATGCCAGCTCCTTTCATTCAGTCAGTAGCTTCAATCATTTCTGGACGTTTTTCAATGGCAAAAATCAATGAATATTGTAAATGCACAAACAGTAATTTCTCCGCATTGCAAGGTGCAATTCTGAAATTTTTTGCTTTTTCCTGCTCCTTTTAGCATGATAAAGAAGATTCAAAGAGAGTGAGATGCCAGCTCCTTTCATTCAGTCAGTAGCTTCAATCATTTCTGGTATATGAATAACATGATGTTTTTCAATGGCAAAAATCAATGAATATTGTAACTGCACAAACAGTAATTTCTCCGCATTGCAAGGTGCAATTCTGAAATTTTTTGCTTTTTCCTGCTCCTCTTAGCATGGTAAAGAAGATTCAAAGAGAGTGAGATGCCAGCTCCTTTCATTCAGTCAGTAGCTTCAATCATTTCTGGACGTTTTTCAATGGCAAAAATCAATGAATATTGTAAATGCACAAACAGTAATTTCTCCGCATTGCAAGGTGCAATTCTGAATTTTTTTGCTTTTTCCTGCTCCTCTTAGCATGATAAAGAAGATTCAAAGAGAGTGAGATGCCAGCTCCTTTCATTCAGTCAGTAGCTTCAATCACTTCTGGACGTTTTTCAATGGCAAAAATCAATGAATATTGTAAATGCACAAACAGTAATTTCTCCGCATTGCAAGGTGCAATTCTGAAATTTTTTGCTTTTTCCTGCTCCTCTTAGCATGATAAAGAAGATTCAAAGAGAGTGAGATGCCAGCTCCTTTCATTCAGTCAGTAGCTTCAATCATTTCTGGTATATGAATAACATGATATTTTTCAATGGCAAAAATCAATGAATATTGTAAATGCACAAACAGTAATTTCTCCGCATTGCAAGGTGCAATTCTGAAATTTTTTGCTTTTTCCTGCTCCTCTTAGCATGGTAAAGAAGATTCAAAGAGAGTGAGATGCCAGCTCCTTTCATTCAGTCAGTAGCTTCAATCATTTCTGGACGTTTTTCAATGGCAAAAATCAATGAATATTGTAAATGCACAAACAGTAATTTCTCCGCATTGCAAGGTGCAATTCTGAAATTTTTTGCTTTTTCCTGCTCCTCTTAGCATGATAAAGAAGATTCAAAGAGAGTGAGATGCCAGCTCCTTTCATTCAGTCAGTAGCTTCAATCATTTCTGGACGTTTTTCAATGGCAAAAATCAATGAATATTGTAAATGCACAAACAGTAATTTCTCCGCATTGCAAGGTGCAATTCTGAAATTTTTTGCTTTTTCCTGCTCCTCTTAGCATGATAAAGAAGATTCAAAGAGAGTGAGATGCCAGCTCCTTTCATTCAGTCAGTAGCTTCAATCATTTCTGGACGTTTTTCAATGGCAAAAATCAATGTATATTGTAAATGCACAAACAGTAATTTCTCCGCATTGCAAGGTGCAATTCTGAAATTTTTTGCTTTTTCCTGCTCCTCTTAGCATGATAAAGAAGATTCAAAGAGAGTGAGATGCCAGCTCCTTTCATTCAGTCAGTAGCTTCAATCATTTCTGGTATATGAATAACATGATGTTTTTCAATGGCAAAAATCAATGAATATTGTAACTGCACAAACAGTAATTTCTCCGCATTGCAAGGTGCAATTCTGAAATTTTTTGCTTTTTCCTGCTCCTCTTAGCATGGTAAAGAAGATTCAAAGAGAGTGAGATGCCAGCTCCTTTCATTCAGTCAGTAGCTTCAATCATTTCTGGACGTTTTTCAATGGCAAAAATCAATGAATATTGTAAATGAACAAACAGTAATTTCTCCGCATTGCAAGGTGCAATTCTGAAATTTTTTGCTTTTTCCTGCTCCTCTTAGCATGATAAAGAAGATTCAAAGAGAGTGAGATGCCAGCTCCTTTCATTCAGTCAGTAGCTTCAATCATTTCTGGACGTTTTTCAATGGCAAAAATCAATGAATATTGTAAATGCACAAACAGTAATTTCTCCGCATTGCAAGGTGCAATTCTGAAATTTTTTGCTTTTTCCTGCTCCTCTTAGCATGATAAAGAAGATTCAAAGAGAGTGAGATGCCAGCTCCTTTCATTCAGTCAGTAGCTTCAATCATTTCTGGACATTTTTCAATGGCAAAAATCAATGAATATTGTAAATGCACAAACAGTAATTTCTCCGCATTGCAAGGTGCAATTCTGAATTTTTTTGCTTTTTCCTGCTCCTCTTAGCATGATAAAGAAGATTCAAAGAGAGTGAGATGCCAGCTCCTTTCATTCAGTCAGTAGCTTCAAACATTTCTGGTATAAACATTTCTGGACGTTTTTCAATGGCAAAAATCAATGAATATTGTAAATGCACAAACAGTAATATCTCCACATTGCAAGGTGCAATTCTGAAATTTTTTGCTTTTTCCTGCTAATCCTAGCATGATAAAGAAGATTCAAAGAGAGTGAGATGCCAGCTCCTTTCATTCAGTCAGTAGCTTCAATCATTTCTGGACATTTTTCAATGGCAAAAATCAATGAATATTGTAAATGCACAAACAGTAATTTCTCCGCATTGCAAGGTGCAATTCTGAATTTTTTTGCTTTTTCCTCCTCCTCTTAGCATGATAAAGAAGATTCAAAGAGAGTGAGATGCCAGCTCCTTTCATTCAGTCAGTAGCTTCAAACATTTCTGGTATAAACATTTCTGGACGTTTTTCAATGGCAAAAATCAATGAATATTGTAAATGCACAAACAGTAATATCTCCATATTGCAAGGTGCAATTCTGAAATTTTTTGCTTTTTCCTGCTCCTCTTAGCATGGTAAAGAAGATTCAAAGAGAGTGAGATGCCAGCTCCTTTCATTCAGTCAGTAGCTTCAATCATTTCTGGACGTTTTTCAATGGCAAAAATCAATGAATATTGTAAATGCACAAACAGTAATTTCTCCGCATTGCAAGGTGCAATTCTGAATTTTTTTGCTTTTTCCTGCTCCTCTTAGCATGATAAAGAAGATTCAAAGAGAGTGAGATGCCAGCTCCTTTCATTCAGTCAGTAGCTTCAATCACTTCTGGACGTTTTTCAATGGCAAAAATCAATGAATATTGTAAATGCACAAACAGTAATTTCTCCGCATTGCAAGGTGCAATTCTGAAATTTTTTGCTTTTTCCTGCTCCTCTTAGCATGATAAAGAAGATTCAAAGAGAGTGAGATGCCAGCTCCTTTCATTCAGTCAGTAGCTTCAATCATTTCTGGTATATGAATAACATGATGTTTTTCAATGGCAAAAATCAATGAATATTGTAAATGCACAAACAGTAATTTCTCCGCATTGCAAGGTGCAATTCTGAAATTTTTTGCTTTTTCCTGCTCCTCTTAGCATGGTAAAGAAGATTCAAAGAGAATGAGATGCCAGCTCCTTTCATTCAGTCAGTAGCTTCAATCATTTCTGGACGTTTTTCAATGGCAAAAATCAATGAATATTGTAAATGCACAAACAGTAATTTCTCCGCATTGCAAGGTGCAATTCTGAAATTTTTTGCTTTTTCCTGCTCCTCTTAGCATGATAAAGAAGATTCAAAGAGAGTGAGATGCCAGCTCCTTTCATTCAGTCAGTAGCTTCAATCATTTCTGGACGTTTTTCAATGGCAAAAATCAATGAATATTGTAAATGCACAAACAGTAATTTCTCCGCATTGCAAGGTGCAATTCTGAAATTTTTTGCTTTTTCCTGCTCCTCTTAGCATGATAAAGAAGATTCAAAGAGAGTGAGATGCCAGCTCCTTTCATTCAGTCAGTAGCTTCAATCATTTCTGGACATTTTTCAATGGCAAAAATCAATGAATATTGTAAATGCACAAACAGTAATTTCTCCGCATTGCAAGGTGCAATTCTGAATTTTTTTGCTTTTTCCTGCTCCTCTTAGCATGATAAAGAAGATTCAAAGAGAGTGAGATGCCAGCTCCTTTCATTCAGTCAGTAGCTTCAAACATTTCTGGTATAAACATTTCTGGACGTTTTTCAATGGCAAAAATCAATGAATATTGTAAATGCACAAACAGTAATATCTCCACATTGCAAGGTGCAATTCTGAAATTTTTTGCTTTTTCCTGCTAATCCTAGCATGATAAAGAAGATTCAAAGAGAGTGAGATGCCAGCTCCTTTCATTCAGTCAGTAGCTTCAATCATTTCTGGTATATGAATAACATGATGTTTTTCAATGGCAAAAATCAATGAATATTGTAAATGCACAAACAGTAATTTCTCCGCATTGCAAGGTGCAATTCTGAAATTTTTTGCTTTTTCCTGCTCCTCTTAGCATGGTAAAGAAGATTCAAAGAGAGTGAGATGCCAGCTCCTTTCATTCAGTCAGTAGCTTCAATCATTTCTGGACGTTTTTCAATGGCAAAAATCAATGAATATTGTAAATGCACAAACAGTAATTTCTCCGCATTGCAAGGTGCAATTCTGAAATTTTTTGCTTTTTCCTGCTCCTCTTAGCATGATAAAGAAGATTCAAAGAGAGTGAGATGCCAGCTCCTTTCATTCAGTCAGTAGCTTCAATCATTTCTGGACGTTTTTCAATGGCAAAAATCAATGAATATTGTAAATGCACAAACAGTAATTTCTCCGCATTGCAAGGTGCAATTCTGAAATGTTTTGCTTTTTCCTGCTCCTCTTAGCATGATAAAGAAGATTCAAAGAGAGTGAGATGCCAGCTCCTTTCATTCAGTCAGTAGCTTCAATCATTTCTGGGTATGAATAACATGATGTTTTTCAATGGCAAAAATCAATGAATATTGTAAATGCACAAACAGTAATTTCTCCACATTGCAAGGTGCAATTCTGAAATTTTTTGCTTTTTCCTGCTCCTCTTAGCATGATAAAGAAGATTCAAAGAGAGTGAGATGCCAGCTCCTTTCATTCAGTCAGTAGCTTCAATCATTTCTGGACGTTTTTCAATGGCAAAAATCAATGAATATTGTAAATGCACAAACAGTAATTTCTCCGCATTGCAAGGTGCAATTCTGAAATTTTTTGCTTTTTCCTGCTCCTCTTAGCATGATAAAGAAGATTCAAAGTGAGTGAGATGCCAGCTCCTTTCATTCAGTCAGTAGCTTCAATCATTTCTGGACATTTTTCAATGGCAAAAATCAATGAATATTGTAAATGCACAAACAGTAATTTCTCCGCATTGCAAGGTGCAATTCTGAATTTTTTTGCTTTTTCCTGCTAATCCTATCATGATAAAGAAGATTCAAAGAGAGTGAGATGCCAGGTCCTTTCATTCAGTCAGTAGCCTCAAACATTTCTGGTATATGAATAACATGATGTTTTTCAATGGCAAAAATCAATGAATATTGTAAATGCACAAACAGTAATATCTCCACATTGCAAGGTGCAATTCTGAAATTTTTTGCTTTTTCCTGCTAATCCTAGCATGATAAAGAAGATTCAAAGAGAGTGAGATGCCAGCTCCTTTCATTCAGTCAGTAGCTTCAAACATTTCTGGACGTTTTTCAATGGCAAAAATCAATGAATATTGTAAATGCACAAACAGTAATATCTCCACAATGCAAGGTGCAATTCTGAAATTTTTTGCTTTTTCCTGCTACTCCTAGCATGATAAAGAAGATTCAAAGAGAGTGAGATGCCAGCTCCTTTCATTCAGTCAGTAGCTTCAAACATTTCTGGACGTTTTTCAATGGCAAAAATCAATGAATATTGTAAATGCACAAACAGTAATATCTCCACATTGCAAGGTGCAATTCTGAAATTTTTTGCTTTTTCCTGCTAATCCTAGCATGATAAAGAAGATTCAAATAGAGTGAGATGCCAGCTCCTTTCATTCAGTCAGTAGCTTCAAACATTTCTGGACGTTTTTCAATGGCAAAAATCAATGAATATTGTAAATGCACAAACAGTAATATCTAAACATTGCAAGGTGCAATTCTGAAATTTTTTGCTTTTTCCTGCTAATCCTAGCATGATAAAGAAGATTCAAAGATAGTGAGATGCCAGATCCTTTCATTCAGTCAGTAGCTTCAAACATTTCTGGTATATGAATAACATGATGTTTTTCAATGGCAAAAATCAATGAATATTGTAAATGCACAAACAGTAATTTCTCCACATTGCAAGGTGCAATTCTGAAATTTTTTGCTTTTTCCTGCTAATCCTAGCATGATAAAGAACATTCAAAGTGAGTGAGATGCCAGCTCCCTTCATTCAGTCAGTAGCTTCAAACATTTCTGGACGTTTTTCAATGGCAAAAATCAATGAATACTGTAAATGCACAAACAGTAAGATCTCCACATTGCAAGGTGCAATTCTGAAACCTTGCAATGCGGAGAAATTACTGTTTGTGCATTTACAATATTCATTGATTTTTGCCATTGAAAAACGTCCAGAAATGATTGAAGCTACTGACTGAATGAAAGGAGCTGGCATCTCACTCTCTTTGAATCTTCTTTATCATGCTAAGAGGAGCAGGAAAAAGCAAAAAATTTCAGAATTGCACCTTGCAATGCGGAGAAATTACTGTTTGTGCATTTACAATATTCATTGATTTTTGCCATTGAAAAACATCATGTTATTCATATACCAGAAATGTTTGAAGCTACTGACTGAATGAAAGGAGCTGGCATCTCACTCTCTTTGAATCTTCTTTATCATGCTAAGAGGAGCAGGAAAAAGCAAAAAATTTCAGAATTGCACCTTGCAATGCGGAGAAATTACTGTTTGTGCATTTACAATATTCATTGATTTTTGCCATTGAAAAACGTCCAGAAATGATTGAAGCTACTGACTGAATGAAAGGAGCTGGCATCTCACTCTCTTTGAATCTTCTTTATCATGCTAAGAGGAGCAGGAAAAAGCAAAAAATTTCAGAATTGCACCTTGCAATGCGGAGAAATTACTGTTTGTGCATTTACAATATTCATTGATTTTTGCCATTGAAAAACGTCCAGAAATGATTGAAGCTACTGACTGAATGAAAGGAGCTGGCATCTCACTCTCTTTGAATCTTCTTTATCATGCTAAGAGGAGCAGGAAAAAGCAAAAAAATTCAGAATTGCACCTTGCAATGCGGAGAAATTACTGTTTGTGCATTTACAATATTCATTGATTTTTGCCATTGAAAAACATCATGTTATTCATATACCAGAAATGATTGAAGCTACTGACTGAATGAAAGGAGCTGGCATCTCACTCTCTTTGAATCTTCTTTTTCATGCTAAGAGGAGCAGGAAAAAGCAAAAAATTTCAGAATTGCATCTTGCAATGCGGAGAAATTACTGTTTGTGCATTTACAATATTCATTGATTTTTGCCATTGAAAAACATCCAGAAATGATTGAAGCCACTGACTGAATGAAAGGAGCTGGCATCTCACTCTCTTTGAATCTTCTTTATCATGCTAAGAGGAGCAGGAAAAAGCAAAAAATTTCAGATTTGCACCTTGCAATGCGGAGAAATTACTGCTTGTGCATTTACAATATTCATTGATTTTTGCCATTGAAAAACGTCCAGAAATGATTGAAGCTACTGACTGAATGAAAGGAGCTGGCATCTCACTCTCTTTGAATCTTCTTTATCATGCTAAGAGGAGCAGGAAAAAGCAAAAAATTTCAGAATTGCATCTTGCAATGCGGAGAAATTACTGTTTGTGCATTTACAATATTTATTGATTTTTGCCATTGAATCACGTCCAGAAATGTTTGAAGCTACTGACTGAATGAAAGGAGCTGGCATCTCACTCTCTTTGAATCTTATTTATCATGATAGGATTAGCAGGAAAAAGCAAAAAATTTCAGAATTGCACCTTGCAATGTGGAGATATTACTGTTTGTGCATTTACAATATTCATTGATTTTTGCCATTGAAAAACGTCCAGAAATGTTTGAAGCTACTGACTGAATGAAAGGAGCTGGCATCTCACTCTCTTTGAATCTTTTTTATCATGCTAGAGTTAGCAGGAAAAAGCAAAAAATTTCAGAATTGCACCTTGCAATGTGGAGATATTACTGTTTGTGCATTTACAATATTCATTGATTTTTGCCATTGAAAAACGTCCAGAAATGTTTATACCAGAAATGTTTGAAGCTACTGACTGAATGAAAGGAGCTGGCATCTCACTCTCTTTGAATCTTATTTATCATGCTAAGAGGAGCAGGAAAAAGCAAAAAATTTCAGAATTACACCTTGCAATGCGGAGAAATTACTGTTTGTGCATTTACAATATTCATTGATTTTTGCCATTGAAAAACATCATGTTATTCATGTACCAGAAATGATTGAAGCTACTGACTGAATGAAAGGAGCTGGCATCTCACTCTCTTTGAATCTTCTTTATCATGCTAGGATTAGCAGGAAAAAGCAAAAAATTTCAGAATTGCACCTTGAAATGTGGAGATATTACTGTTTGTGCATTTACAATATTCATTGATTTTTGCCATTGAAAAACGTCCAGAAATGTTTGAAGCTACTGACTGAATGAAAGGAGCTGGCATCTCACTCTCTTTGAATCTTCTTTATCATGCTAGGATTAGCAGGAAAAAGCAAAAAATTTCAGAATTGCACCTTGCAATGTGGAGATATTACTGTTTGTGCATTTACAATATTCATTGATTTTTGCCATTGAAAAACGTCCAGAAATGTTTGAAGCTACTGACTGAATGAAAGGAGCTGGCATCTCACTCTCTTTGAATCTTCTTTATCATGCTAGGAGTAGCAGGAAAAAGCAAAAAATTTCAGAATTGCACCTTGCAATGTGGAGATATTACAGTTTGTGCATTTACAATATTCATTGATTTTTTCCATTGAAAAACGTCCAGAAATGTTTGAAGCTACTGACTGAATGAAAGGAGCTGGCATCTCACTCTCTTTGAATCTTCTTTATCATGCTAGGATTAGCAGGAAAAAGCAAAAAATTTCAGAATTGCACCTTGCAATGTGGAGATATTACTGTTTGTGCATTTACAATATTCATTGATTTTTGCCATTGAAAAACATCATGTTATTCATATACCAGAAATGTTTGAAGCTACTGACTGAATGAAAGGAGCTGGCATCTCACTCTCTTTGAATCTTCTTTATCATGCTAGGATTAGCAGGAAAAAGCAAAAAATTTCAGAATTGCACCTTGCAATGTGGAGATATTACTGTTTGTGCATTTACAATATTCATTGATTTTTGCCATTGAAAAACGTCCAGAAATGTTTGAAGCTACTGACTGAATGAAAGGAGCTGGCATCTCACTCTATTTGAATCTTCTTTATCATGCTAGGATTAGCAGGAAAAAGCAAAAAATTTCAGAATTGCACCTTGCAATGTGGAGATATTACTGTTTGTGCATTTACAATATTCATTGATTTTTGCCATTGAAAAACGTCCAGAAATGTTTATACCAGAAATGTTTGAAGCTACTGACTGAATGAAAGGAGCTGGCATCTCACTCTCTTTGAATCTTCTTTATTATGCTAAGAGGAGCAGGAAAAAGCAAAAAAATTCAGAATTGCACCTTGCAATGCGGAGAAATTACTGTTTGTGCATTTACAATATTCATTGATTTTTGCCATTGAAACACGTCCAGAAATGTTTGAAGCTACTGACTGAATGAAAGGAGCTGGCATCTCACTCTCTTTGAATCTTCTTTATCATGATAGGATTAGCAGGAAAAAGCAAAAAATTTCAGAATTGCACCTTGCAATGTGGAGATATTACTGTTTGTGCATTTACAATATTCATTGATTTTTGCCATTGAAAAACGTCCAGAAATGTTTATACCAGAAATGTTTGAAGCTACTGACTGAATGAAAGGAGCTGGCATCTCACTCTCTTTGAATCTTCTTTATCATGCTAAGAGGAGCAGGAAAAAGCAAAAAAATTCAGAATTGCACCTTGCAATGCGGAGAAATTACTGTTTGTGGATTTACAATATTCATTGATTTTTGCCATTGAAAAACATCATGTTATTCATATACCAGAAATGATTGAAGCTACTGACTGAATGAAAGGAGCTGGCATCTCACTCTCTTTGAATCTTCTTTATCATGCTAGGATTAGCAGGAAAAAGCAAAAAATTTCAGAATTGCACCTTGCAATGTGGAGATATTACTGTTTGTGCATTTACAATATTCATTGATTTTTGCCATTGAAAAACGTCCAGAAATGTTTGAAGCTACTGACTGAATGAAAGGAGCTGGCATCTCACTCTCTTTGAATCTTCTTTATCATGCTAGGATTAGCAGGAAAAAGCAAAAAATTTCAGAATTGCACCTTGCAATGTGGAGATATTACTGTTTGTGCATTTACAATATTCATTGATTTTTGCCATTGAAAAACGTCCAGAAATGTTTGAAGCTACTGACTGAATGAAAGGAGCTGGCATATCACTCTCTTTGAATCTTCTTTATCATGCTAGGAGTAGCAGGAAAAAGCAAAAAATTTCAGAATTTCACCTTGCAATGTGGAGATATTACTGTTTGTGCATTTACAATATTCATTGATTTTTTCCATTGAAAAACATCCAGAAATATTTGAAGCTACTGACTGAATGAAAGGAGCTGGCATCTCACTCTCTTTGAATCTTCTTTATCATGCTAGGATTAGCAGGAAAAAGCAAAAAATTTCAGAATTGCACCTTGCAATGTGGAGATATTACTGTTTGTGCATTTACAATATTCATTGATTTTTGCCATTGAAAAACATCATGTTATTCATATACCAGAAATGTTTGAAGCTACTGACTGAATGAAAGGAGCTGGCATTTCACTCTCTTTGAATATTCTTTATCATGCTAGGATTAGCAGGAAAAAGCAAAAAATTTCAGAATTGCACCTTGCAATGTGGAGATATTACTGTTTGTGCATTTACAATATTCATTGATTTTTGCCATTGAAAAACGTCCAGAAATGTTTGAAGCTACTGACTGAATGAAAGGAGCTGGCATCTCACTCTATTTGAATCTTCTTTATCATGCTAGGATTAGCAGGAAAAAGCAAAAAATTTCAGAATTGCACCTTGCAATGTGGAGATATTACTGTTTGTGCATTTACAATATTCATTGATTTTTGCCATTGAAAAACGTCCAGAAATGTTTATACCAGAAATGTTTGAAGCTACTGACTGAATGAAAGGAGCTGGCATCTCACTCTCTTTGAATCTTCTTTATCATGCTAAGAGGATCAGGAAAAAGCAAAAAAATTCAGAATTGCACCTTGCAATGCGGAGAAATTACTGTTTGTGCATTTACAATATTCATTGATTTTTGCCATTGAAAAACGTCCAGAAATGATTGAAACTACTGACTGAATGAAAGGAGCTGGCATCTCACTCTCTTTGAATCTTCTTTATCATGCTAAGAGGAGCAGGAAAAAGCAAAAAATTTCAGAATTGCACCTTGCAATGCGGAGAAATTACTGTTTGTGCATTTACAATATTCATTGATTTTTGCCATTGAAAAACGTCCAGAAATGATTGAAGCTACTGACTGAATGAAAGGAGCTGGCATCTCACTCTCTTTGAATCTTCTTTATCATGCTAAGAGGAGCAGGAAAAAGCAAAAAATTTCAGAATTGCACCTTGCAATGCGGAGAAATTACTGTTTGTGCATTTACAATATTCATTGATTTTTGCCATTGAAAAACATCATGTTATTCATACCCAGAAATGATTGAAGCTACTGACTGAATGAAAGGAGCTGGCATCTCACTCTCTTTGAATCTTCTTTATCATGCTAAGAGGAGCAGGAAAAAGCAAAAAATTTCAGAATTGCACCTTGCAATGCGGAGAAATTACTGTTTGTGCATTTACAATATTCATTGATTTTTGCCATTGAAAAACGTCCAGAAATGATTGAAGCTACTGACTGAATGAAAGGAGCTGGCATCTCACTCTCTTTGAATCTTCTTTATCATGCTAAGAGGAGCAGGAAAAAGCAAAAAATTTCAGAATTGCACCTTGCAATGCGGAGAAATTACTGTTTGTGCATTTACAATATTCATTGATTTTTGCCATTGAAAAAGTCCAGAAATGATTGAAGCTACTGACTGAATGAAAGGAGTTGGCATCTCACTCTCTTTGAATCTTCTTTACCATGCTAAGAGGAGCAGGAAAAAGCAAAAAATTTCAGAATTGCACCTTGCAATGCGGAGAAATTACTGTTTGTGCATTTACAATATTCATTGATTTTTGCCATTGAAAAACATCATGTTATTCATATACCAGAAATGATTGAAGCTACTGACTGAATGAAAGGAGCTGGCATCTCACTCTCTTTGAATCTTCTTTATCATGCTAAGAGGAGCAGGAAAAAGCAAAAAATTTCAGAATTGCACCTTGCAATGCGGAGAAATTACTGTTTGTGCATTTACAATATTCATTGATTTTTGCCATTGAAAAACGTCCAGAAATGATTGAAGCTACTGACTGAATGAAAGGAGCTGGCATCTCACTCTTTTTGAATCTTCTTTATCATGCTAAGAGGAGCAGGAAAAAGCAAAAAATTTCAGAATTGCACCTTGCAATGCGGAGAAATTACTGTTTGTGCATTTACAATATTCATTGATTTTTGCCATTGAAAAACGTCCAGAAATGATTGAAGCTACTGACTGAATGAAAGGAGCTGGCATCTCACTCTCTTTGAATCTTCTTTATCATGGTAAGAGGAGCAGGAAAAAGCAAAAAATTTCAGAATTGCAACTTGCAATGCGGAGAAATTACTGTTTGTGCATTTACAATATTCATTGATTTTTGCCATTGAAAAACGTCCAGAAATGATTGAAGCTACTGACTGAATGAAAGGAGCTGGCATCTCACTCTCTTTGAATCTTCTTTATCATGCTAAGAGGAGCAGGAAAAAGCAAAAAATTTCAGAATTGCACCTTGCAATGCGGAGAAATTACTGTTTGTGCATTTACAATATTCATTGATTTTTGCCATTGAAAAACGTCCAGAAATGATTGAAGCTACTGACTGAATGAAAGGAGCTGGCATCTCACTCTCTTTGAATCTTCTTTATCATGCTAAGAGGAGCAGGAAAAAGCAAAAAATTTCAGAATTGCAACTTGCAATGCGGAGAAATTACTGTTTGTGCATTTACAATATTCATTGATTTTTGCCATTGAAAAACATCATGTTATTCATATACCAGAAATGTTTGAAGCTACTGACTGAATGAAAGAAGCTGGCATCTCACTATCTTTGAATCTTCTTTATCATGCTAAGAGGAGCAGGAAAAAGCAAAAAATTTCAGAATTGCACCTTACAATGCGGAGAAATTACTGTTTGTGCATTTACAATATTCATTGATTTTTGCCATTGAAAAACATCCAGAAATGATTGAAGCTACTGACTGAATGAAAGGAGCTGGCATCTCACTCTCTTTGAATCTTCTTTATCATGCTAAGAGGAGCAGGAAAAAGCAAAAAATTTCAGAATTGCACCTTGCAATGCGGAGAAATTACTGTTTGTGCATTTACAATATTCATTGATTTTTGCCATTGAAAAACGTCCAGAAATGTTTGAAGCTACTGACTGAATGAAAGGAGCTGGCATCTTACTCTCTTTGAATCTTCTTTATCATGCTAGGATTAGCAGGAAAAAGCAAAAAATTTCAGAATTGCACCTTGCAATGTGGAGATATTACTGTTTGTGCATTTACAATATTCATTGATTTTTGCCATTGAAAAACGTCCAGAAATGTTTGAAGCTACTGACTGAATGAAAGGAGCAGGCATCTCACTCTCTTTGAATCTTCTTTATCATGCTAGGAGTAGCAGGAAAAAGCAAAAAATTTCAGAATTGCACCTTGCAATGTGGAGATATTACTGTTTGTGCATTTACAATATTCATTGATTTATGCCATTGAAAAACGTCCAGAAATGTTTGAAGCTACTGACTGAATGAAAGGAGCTGGCATCTCACTCTCTTTGAATCTTCTTTACCATGCTAGGATTAGCAGGAAAAAGCAAAAAATTTCAGAATTGCACCTTGCAATGTGGAGATATTACTGTTTGTGCATTTACAATATTCATTGATTTTTGCCATTGAAAAACGTCCAGAAATGTTTGAAGCTACTGACTGAATGAAAGGAGCTGGCATCTCACTCTATTTGAATCTTCTTTATCATGCTAGGATTAGCAGGAAAAAGCAAAAAATTTCAGAATTGCACCTTGCAATGTGGAGATATTACTGTTTGTGCATTTACAATATTCATTGATTTTTGCCATTGAAAAACGTCCAGAAATGTTTATACCAGAAATGTTTGAAGCTACTGACTGAATGAAAGGAGCTGGCATCTCACTCTCTTTGAATCTTCTTTATCATGCTAAGAGGAGCAGGAAAAAGCAAAAAATTTCAGAATTGCACCTTGCAATGCGGAGAAATTACTGTTTGTGCATTTACAATATTCATTGATTTTTGCCATTGAAAAACGTCCAGAAATGATTGAAGCTACTGACTGAATGAAAGGAGCTGGCATCTCACTCTCTTTGAATCTTCTTTATCATGCTAAGAGGAGCAGGAAAAAGCAAAAAATTTCAGAATTGCACCTAGCAATGCGGAGAAATTACTGTTTGTGCATTTACAATATTCATTGATTTTTGCCATTGAAAAACATCATGTTATTCATATACCAGAAATGATTGAAGCTACTGACTGAATGAAAGGAGCTGGCATCTCACTCTCTTTGAATCTTCTTTATCATGCTAAGAGGAGCAGGAAAAAGCAAAAAATTTCAGAATTGCACCTTGCAATGCGGAGAAATTACTGTTTGTGCATTTACAATATTCATTGATTTTTGCCATTGAAAAACGTCCAGAAATGATTGAAGCTACTGACTGAATGAAAGGAGCTGGCATCTCACTCTCTTTGAATCTTCTTTATCATGCTAAGAGGAGCAGGAAAAAGCAAAAAATTTCAGAATTGCAACTTGCAATGCGGAGAAATTACTGTTTGTGCATTTACAATATTCATTGATTTTTGCCATTGAAAAACATCATGTTATTCATATACCAGAAATGATTGAAGCTACTGACTGAATGAAAGGAGCTGGCATCTCACTCTCTTTGAATCTTCTTTATCATGCTAAGAGGAGCAGGAAAAAGCAAAAAATTTCAGAATTGCACCTTGCAATGCGGAGAAATTACTGTTTGTGCATTTACAATATTCATTGATTTTTGCCATTGAAAAACGTCCAGATATGATTGAAGCTACTGACTGAATGAAAGGAGCTGGCATCTCACTCTCTTTGAATCTTCTTTATCATGCTAAGAGGAGCAGGAAAAAGCAAAAAATTTCAGAATTGCACCTTGCAATGCGGAGAAATTACTGTTTGTGCATTTACAATATTCATTGATTTTTGCCATTGAAAAACGTCCAGAAATGATTGAAGCTACTGACTGAATGAAAGGAGCTGGCATCTCACTCTCTTTGAATCTTCTTTATCATGCTAAGAGGAGCAGGAAAAAGCAAAAAATTTCAGAATTGCACCTTGCAATGCGGAGAAATTACTGTTTGTGCATTTACAATATTCATTGATTTTTGCCATTGAAAAACATCATGTTATTCATATCCCAGAAATGTTTGAAGCTACTGACTGAATGAAAGAAGCTGGCAACTCACTCTCTTTGAATCTTCTTTATCATGCTAAGAGGAGCAGGAAAAAGCAAAAAATTTCAGAATTGCACCTTGCAATGCGGAGAAATTACTGTTTGTGCATTTACAATATTCATTGATTTTTGCAATTGAAAAACGTCCAGAAATGATTGAAGCTACTGACTGAATGAAAGGAGCTGGCATCTCACTCTCTTTGAATCTTCTTTATCATGTTAAGAGGAGCAGGAAAAAGCAAAAAATTTCAGAATTGCACCTTGCAATGCGGAGAAATTACTGTTTGTGCATTTACAATATTCATTGATTTTTGCCATTGAAAAACGTCCAGAAATGATTGAAGCTACTGACTGAATGAAAGGAGCTGTTATCTCACTCTCTTTGAATCTTGTTTATCATGCTAAGAGGAGCAGGAAAAAGCAAAAAATTTCAGAATTGCACCTTGCAATGCGGAGAAATTACTGTTTGTGCATTTACAATATTCATTGATTTTTGCCATTGAAAAACATCATGTTATTCATATACCAGAAATGATTGAAGCTACTGACTGAATGAAAGGAGCTGGCATCTCACACTCTTTGAATCTTCTTTATCATGCTAAGAGGAGCAGGAAAAAGTAAAAAATTTCAGAATTGCACCTTGCAATGCGGAGAAATTACTGTTTGTGCATTTACAATATTCAATGATTTTTGCCATTGAAAAACGTCCAGAAATGATTGAAGCTACTGACTGAACGAAAGGAGCTGGCATCTCACTCTCTTTGAATCTTCTTTATCATGCTAAGAGGAGCAGGAAAAAGCAAAAAATTTCAGAATTGCACCTTGCAATGCGGAGAAATTACTGTTTGTGCATTTACAATATTCATTGATTTTTGCCATTGAAAAACATCATGTTATTCATATACCAGAAATGATTGAAGCTACTGACTGAATGAAAGGAGCTGGCATCTCACTCTCTTTGAATCTTCTTTATCATGCTAAGAGGAGCAGGAAAAAGCAAAAAATTTCAGAATTGCACCTTGCAATGCGGAGAAATTACTGTTTGTGCATTTACAATATTCATTGATTTTTGCCATTGAAAAACGTCCAGATATGATTGAAGCTACTGACTGAATGAAAGGAGCTGGCATCTCACTCTCTTTGAATCTTCTTTATCATGCTAAGAGGAGCAGGAAAAAGCAAAAAATTTCCGAATTGCACCTTGCAATGCGGAGAAATTACTGTTTGTGCATTTACAATATTCATTGATTTTTGCCATTGAAAAACGTCCAGAAATGATTGAAGCTACTGACTGAATGAAAGGAGCTGGCATCTCACTCTCTTTGAATCTTCTTTATCATGCTAAGAGGAGCAGGAAAAAGCAAAAAATTTCAGAATTGCACCTTGCAATGCGGAGAAATTACTGTTTGTGCATTTACAATATTCATTGATTTTTGCCATTGAAAAACATCATGTTATTCATATCCCAGAAATGTTTGAAGCTACTGACTGAATGAAAGAAGCTGGCAACTCACTCTCTTTGAATCTTCTTTATCATGCTAAGAGGAGCAGGAAAAAGCAAAAAATTTCAGAATTGCACCTTGCAATGCGGAGAAATTACTGTTTGTGCATTTACAATATTCATTGATTTTTGCAATTGAAAAACGTCCAGAAATGATTGAAGCTACTGACTGAATGAAAGGAGCTGGCATCTCACTCTCTTTGAATCTTCTTTATCATGCTAAGAGGAGCAGGAAAAAGCAAAAAATTTCAGAATTGCACCTTGCAATGCGGAGAAATTACTGTTTGTGCATTTACAATATTCATTGATTTTTGCCATTGAAAAACATCATGTTATTCATATACCAGAAATGATTGAAGCTACTGACTGAATGAAAGGAGCTGGCATCTCACACTCTTTGAATCTTCTTTATCATGCTAAGAGGAGCAGGAAAAAGTAAAAAATTTCAGAATTGCACCTTGCAATGCGGAGAAATTACTGTTTGTGCATTTACAATATTCAATGATTTTTGCCATTGAAAAACGTCCAGAAATGATTGAAGCTACTGACTGAACGAAAGGAGCTGGCATCTCACTCTCTTTGAATCTTCTTTATCATGCTAAGAGGAGCAGGAAAAAGCAAAAAATTTCAGAATTGCACCTTGCAATGCGGAGAAATTACTGTTTGTGCATTTACAATATTCATTGATTTTTGCCATTGAAAAACATCATGTTATTCATATACCAGAAATGTTTGAAGCTACTGACTGAATGAAAGGAGCTGGCATCTCACTCTCTTTGAATCTTCTTCATAATGCTAAGAGGAGCAGGAAAAAGCAAAAAATTTCAGAATTGCACCTTGCAATGCGGAGAAATTACTGTTTGTGCATTTACAATATTCATTGATTTTTGCCATTGAAAAACGTCCAGAAATGATTGAAGCTACTGACTGAATGAAAGGAGCTGGCATCTCACTCTCTTTGAATCTTCTTTATCATGCTAAGAGGAGCAGGAAAAAGCAAAAAATTTCAGAATTGCACCTTGCAATGCGGAGAAATTACTGTTTGTGCATTTACAATATTCATTGATTTTTGCCATTGAAAAACATCATGTTATTCATATACCAGAAATGTTTGAAGCTACTGACTGAATGAAAGGAGCTGGCATCTCACTCTCTTTGAATCTTCTTTATCATGCTAAGAGGAGCAGGAAAAAGCAAAAAATTTCAGAATTGCACCTTGCAATGCGGATAAATTACTGTTTGTGCATTTACAATATTCATTGATTTTTGCCATTGAAAAATGTCCAGAAATGATTGAAGCTACTGACTGAATGAAAGGAGCTGGCATCTCACTCTCTTTGAATCTTGTTTATCATGCTAAGAGGAGCAGGAAAAAGCAAAAAATTTCAGAATTGCACCTTGCAATGCGGAGAAATTACTGTTTGTGCATTTACAATATTCATTGATTTTTGCCATTGAAAAACGTCCAGAAATTATTGAAGCTACTGACTGAATGAAAGGAGCTGGCATCTCACTCTCTTTGAAACTTCTTTATCATGCTAAGAGGAGCAGGAAAAAGCAAAAATTTTCAGAATTGCACCTTGCAATGCGGAGAAATTACTGTTTGTGCATTTACAATATTCATTGATTTTTGCCATTGAAAAACGTCCAGAAATGATTGAAGCTACTGACTGAATGAAAGGAGCTGGCATCTCACTCTCTTTGAATCTTCTTTATCATGCTAAGAGGAGCAGGAAAAAGCAAAAAATTTCAGAATTGCACCTTGCAATGCGGAGAAATTACTGTTTGTGCATTTACAATATTCATTGATTTTTGCCATTGAAAAACATCATGTTATTCATATACCAGAAATGTTTGAAGCTACTGACTGAATGAAAGGAGCTGGCATCTCACTCTCTTTGAATCTTCTTTATCATGCTAAGAGGAGCAGGAAAAAGCAAAAAATTTCAGAATTGCACCTTGCAATGCGGAGAAATTACTGTTTGTGCATTTACAATATTCATTGATTTTTGCCATTGAAAAACATCATGTTATTCATATACCAGAAATGATTGAAGCTACTGACTGAATGAAAGGAGCTGGCATCTCACTCTCTTTGAATCTTCTTTATCATGCTAAGAGGAGCAGGATAAAGCAAAAAATTTCAGACTTGCACCTTGCAATGCGGAGAAATTACTGTTTGTGCATTTACAATATTCATTGATTTTTGCCATTGAAAAACATCATGTTATTCATATACCAGAAATGTTTGAAGCTACTGATTGAATGAAAGGAGCTGGCATCTCACTCTCTTTGAATCTTCTTTATCATGCTAAGAGGAGCAGGAAAAAGCAAAAAATTTCAGACTTGCACCTTGCAATGCGGAGAAATTACTGTTTGTGCATTTACAATATTCATTGATTTTTGCCATTGAAAAACATCATGTTATTCATATACCAGAAATGTTTGAAGCTACTGACTGAATGAAAGGAGCTGGCATCTCACTCTCTTTGAATCTTCTTTATCATGCTAAGAGGAGCAGGAAAAAGCAAAAAATTTCAGAATTGCACCTTGCAATGCGGAGAAATTACTGTTTGTGCATTTACAATATTCATTGATTTTTGCCATTGAAAAACGTCCAGAAATGATTGAAGCTACTGACTGAATGAAAGGAGCTGGAATCTCACTCTCTTTGAATCTTCTTTATCATGCTAAGAGGAGCAGGAAAAAGCAAAAAATTTCAGAATTGCACCTTGCAATGCGGAGAAATTATAGTTTGTGCATTTACAATATTCATTGATTTTTGCCATTGAAAAACATCCAGAAATGATTGAAGCTACTGACTGAATGAAAGGAGCTGGCATCTCACTCTCTTTGAATCTTCTTTATCATGCTAAGAGGAGCAGGAAAAAGCAAAAAATTTCAGAATTGCACCTTGCAATGCGGAGAAATTACTGTTTGTGCATTTACAATATTCATTGATTTTTGCCATTGAAAAACATGTTATTCATATACCAGAAATGTTTGAAGCTCCTGACTGAATGAAAGGAGCTGGCACCTCACTCTCTTTGAATCTTCTTTATCATGCTAAGAGGAGCAGGAAAAAGCAAAAAATTTCAGAATTGCACCTTGCAATGCGGAGAAATTACTGTTTGTGCATTTACAATATTCATTGATTTTTGCCATTGAAAAACATGTTATTCATATACCAGAAATGTTTGAAGCTCCTGACTGAATGAAAGGAGCTGGCACCTCACTCTCTTTGAATCTTCTTTATCATGCTAAGAGGAGCAGGAAAAAGCAAAAAATTTCAGAATTGCACCTTGCAATGCGGAGAAATTACTGTTTGTGCATTTACAATATTCATTGATTTTTGCCATTGAAAAACGTCCAGAAATGATTGAAGCTACTGACTGAATGAAAGGAGCTGGCATCTCACTCTCTTTGAATCTTCTTTATCATGCTAAGAGGAGCAGGAAAAAGCAAAAAATTTCAGAATTGCACCTTGCAATGCGGAGAAATTACTGTTTGTGCATTTACAATATTCATTGATTTTTGCCATTGAAAAATGTCCAGAAATGATTGAAGCTACTGACTGAATGAAAGGAGCTGGCATCTCACTCTCTTTGAATCTTCTTTATCATGCTAAGAGGAGCAGGAAAAAGCAAAAAATTTCAGAATTGCGCCTTGCAATGCGGAGAAATTACTGTTTGTGCATTTACAAAATTCATTGATTTTTGCCATTGAAAAACATCATGTTATTCATATACCAGAAATGATTGAAGCTACTGACTGAAGGAAAGGAGCTGGCATCTCACTCTCTTTGAATCTTCTTTATCATGCTAAGAGGAGCAGGAAAAAGCAAAAAATTTCAGAATTGCACCTTGCAATGCGGAGAAATTACTGTTTGTGCATTTACAATATTCATTGATTTTTGCCATTGAAAAACGTCCAGAAATGATTGAAGCTACTGACTGAATGAAAGGAGCTGGCATCTCACTCTCTTTGAATCTTCTTTATCATGCTAAGAGGAGCAGGAAAAAGTAAAAAATTTCAGAATTGCACCTTGCAATGCGGAGAAATTACTGTTTGTGCATTTACAATATTCAATGATTTTTGCCATTGAAAAACGTCCAGAAATGATTGAAGCTACTGACTGAATGAAAGGAGCTGGCATCTCACTCTCTTTGAATCTTGTTTATCATGCTAAGAGGAGCAGGAAAAAGCAAAAAATTTCAGAATTGCACCTTGCAATGTGGAGAAATTACTGTTTGTGCATTTACAATATTCATTGATTTTTGCCATTGAAAAACGTCCAGAAATGATTGAAGCTACTGACTGAATGAAAGGAGCTGGCATCTCACTCTCTTTGAATCTTCTTTATCATGCTAAGAGGAGCAGGAAAAAGCAAAAAATTTCAGAATTGCACCTTGCAATGCGGAGAAATTACTGTTTGTGCATTTACAATATTCATTGATTTTTGCTATTGAAAAACATCATGTTATTCATATACCAGAAATGATTGAAGCTACTGACTGAATGAAAGGAGCTGGCATCTCACTCTCTTTGAATCTTCTTTATCATGCTAAGAGGAGCAGGAAAAAGCAAAAAATTTCAGAATTGCACCTTGCAATGCGGAGAAATTACAGTTTGTGCATTTACAATATTCATTGATTTTTGCCATTGAAAAACGTCCAGAAATGATTGAAGCTACTGACTGAATGAAAGGAGCTGGCATCTCACTCTCTTTGAATCTTCTTTATCATGCTAAGAGGAGCAGGAAAATGCAAAAAATTTCAGAATTGCACCTTGCAATGCGGAGAAATTACTGTTTGTGCATTTACAATATTCATTGATTTTTGCCATTGAAAAACGTCCAGAAATGATTGAAGGTACTGACTGAATGAAAGGAGCTGGCATATCACTCTCTTTGAATCTTCTTTATCATGCTAAGAGGAGCAGGAAAAAGCAAAAAATTTCAGAATTGCACCTTGCAATGCGGAGAAATTACTGTTTGTGCATTTACAATATTCATTGATTTTTGCCATTGAAAAACGTCCAGAAATGATTGAAGCTACTGACTGAATGAAAGGAGCTGGCATCTCACTCTCTTTGAATCTTCTTTATCATGCTAAGAGGAGCAGGAAAAAGCAAAAAATTTCAGAATTGCACCTTGCAATGCGGAGAAATTACTGTTTGTGCATTTACAATATTCATTGATTTTTGCCATTGAAAAATGTCCAGAAATGATTGAAGCTACTGACTGAATGAAAGGAGCTGGCATCTCCCTCTCTTTGAATCTTCTTTATCATGCTAAGAGGAGCAGGAAAAAGCAAAAAATTTCAGAATTGCGCCTTGCAATGCGGAGAAATTACTGTTTGTGCATTTACAAAATTCATTGATTTTTGCCATTGAAAAACATCATGTTATTCATATACCAGAAATGATTGAAGCTACTGACTGAAGGAAAGGAGCTGGCATCTCACTCTCTTTGAATCTTCTTTATCATGCTAAGAGGAGCAGGAAAAAGCAAAAAATTTCAGAATTGCACCTTGCAATGCGGAGAAATTACTGTTTGTGCATTTACAATATTCATTGATTTTTGCCATTGAAAAACATCCAGAAATGATTGTAGCTACTGACTGAATGAAAGGAGCTGGCATCTCACTCTCTTTGAATCTTCTTTATCATGCTAAGAGGAGCAGGAAAAAGCAAAAAATTTCAGAATTGCACCTTGCAATGCGGAGAAATTACTGTTTGTGCATTTACAATATTCATTGATTTTTGCGATTGAAAAACATCATGTTATTCATATACCAGAAATGATTGAAGCTACTGACTGAATGAAAGGAGCTGGCATCTCACTCTCTTTGAATCTTCTTTATCATGCTAAGAGGAGCAGGAAAAAGTAAAAAATTTCAGAATTGCACCTTGCAATGCGGAGAAATTACTGTTTGTGCATTTACAATATTCAATGATTTTTGCCATTGAAAAACGTCCAGAAATGATTGAAGCTACTGACTGAATGAAAGGAGCTGGCATCTCACTCTCTTTGAATCTTGTTTATCATGCTAAGAGGAGCAGGAAAAAGCAAAAAATTTCAGAATTGCACCTTGCAATGCGGAGAAATTACTGTTTGTGCATTTACAATATTCATTGATTTTTGCCATTGAAAAACGTCCAGAAATGATTGAAGCTACTGACTGAATGAAAGGAGCTGGCATCTCACTCTCTTTGAATCTTCTTTATCATGCTAAGAGGAGCAGGAAAAAGCAAAAAATTTCAGAATTGCACCTTGCAATGCGGAGAAATTACTGTTTGTGCATTTACAATATTCATTGATTTTTGCCATTGAAAAACATCATGTTATTCATATACCAGAAATGATTGAAGCTACTGACTGAATGAAAGGAGCTGGCATCTCACTCTCTTTGAATCTTCTTTATCATGCTAAGAGGAGCAGGAAAAAGCAAAAAATTTCAGAATTGCACCTTGCAATGCGGAGAAATTACTGTTTGTGCATTTACAATATTCATTGATTTTTGCCATTGAAAAACGTCCAGAAATGATTGAAGGTACTGACTGAATGAAAGGAGCTGGCATCTCACTCTCTTTGAATCTTCTTTATCATGCTAAGAGGAGCAGGAAAAAGCAAAAAATTTCAGAATTGCACCTTGCAATGCGGAGAAATTACTGTTTGTGCATTTACAATATTCATTGATTTTTGCGATTGAAAAACATCATGTTATTCATATACCAGAAATGATTGAAGCTACTGACTGAATGAAAGGAGCTGGCATCTCACTCTCTTTGAATCTTCTTTATCATGCTAAGAGGAGCAGGAAAAAGTAAAAAATTTCAGAATTGCACCTTGCAATGCGGAGAAATTACTGTTTGTGCATTTACAATATTCAATGATTTTTGCCATTGAAAAACGTCCAGAAATGATTGAAGCTACTGACTGAATGAAAGGAGCTGGCATCTCACTCTCTTTGAATCTTGTTTATCATGCTAAGAGGAGCAGGAAAAAGCAAAAAATTTCAGAATTGCACCTTGCAATGCGGAGAAATTACTGTTTGTGCATTTACAATATTCATTGATTTTTGCCATTGAAAAACGTCCAGAAATGATTGAAGCTACTGACTGAATGAAAGGAGCTGGCATCTCACTCTCTTTGAATCTTCTTTATCATGCTAAGAGGAGCAGGAAAAAGCAAAAAATTTCAGAATTGCACCTTGCAATGCGGAGAAATTACTGTTTGTGCATTTACAATATTCATTGATTTTAGCCATTGAAAAACATCATGTTATTCATATACCAGAAATGATTGAAGCTACTGACTGAATGAAAGGAGCTGGCATCTCACTCTCTTTGAATCTTCTTTATCATGCTAAGAGGAGCAGGAAAAAGCAAAAAATTTCAGAATTGCACCTTGCAATGCGGAGAAATTACTGTTTGTGCATTTACAATATTCATTGATTTTTGCCATTGAAAAACGTCCAGAAATGATTGAAGCTACTGACTGAATGAAAGGAGATGGCATCTCACTCTCTTTGAATCTTGTTTATCATGCTAACAGGAGCAGGAAAAAGCAAAAAATTTCAGAATTGCACCTTGCAATGCGGAGAAATTACTGTTTGTGCATTTACAATATTCATTGATTTTTGCCATTGAAAAATGTCCAGAAATGATTGAAGCTACTGACTGAATGAAAGGAGCTGGCATCTCACTCTCTTTGAATCTTCTTTATCATGCTAAGAGGAGCAGGAAAAAGCAAAAAATTTCAGAATTGCACCTTGCAATGCGGAGAAATTACTGTTTGTGCATTTACAATATTCATTGATTTTTGCTATTGAAAAACATCATGTTATTCATATACCAGAAATGATTGAAGCTACTGACAGAATGAAAGGAGCTGGCATCTCACTCTCTTTGAATCTTCTTTATCATGCTAAGAGGAGCAGGAAAAAGCAAAAAATTTCAGAATTGCACCTTGCAATGCGGAGAAATTACAGTTTGTGCATTTACAATATTCATTGATTTTTGCCATTGAAAAACATCCAGAAATGATTGAAGCTACTGACTGAATGAAAGGAGCTGGCATCTCACTCTCTTTGAATCTTCTTTATCATGCTAAGAGGAGCAGGAAAAAGCAAAAAATTTCAGAATTGCACCTTGCAATGCGGAGAAATTACTGTTTGTGCATTTACAATATTCATTGATTTTTGCCATTGAAAAACGTCCAGAAATGATTGAAGGTACTGACTGAATGAAAGGAGCTGGCATCTCACTCTCTTTGAATCTTCTTTATCATGCTAAGAGGAGCAGGAAAAAGCAAAAAATTTCAGAATTGCACCTTGCAATGCGGAGAAATTACTGTTTGTGCATTTACAATATTCATTGATTTTTGCCATTGAAAAACGTCCAGAAATGATTGAAGCTACTGACTGAATGAAAGGAGCTGGCATCTCACTCTCTTTGAATCTTCTTTATCATGCTAAGAGGAGCAGGAAAAAGCAAAAAATTTCAGAATTGCACCTTGCAATGCGGAGAAATTACTGTTTGTGCATTTACAATATTCATTGATTTTTGCCATTGAAAAATGTCCAGAAATGATTGAAGCTACTGACTGAATGAAAGGAGCTGGCATCTCACTCTCTTTGAATCTTCTTTATCATGCTAAGAGGAGCAGGAAAAAGCAAAAAATTTCAGAATTGCACCTTGCAATGCGGAGAAATTACTGTTTGTGCATTTACAATATTCATTGATTTTTGCCATTGAAAAACATCATGTTATTCATATACCAGAAATGTTTGAAGCTACTGACTGAATGAAAGGAGCTGGCATCTCACTCTCTTTGAATCTTCTTTATCATGCTAAGAGGAGCAGGAAAAAGCAAAAAATTTCAGAATTGCACCTTGCAATGCGGATAAATTACTGTTTGTGCATTTACAATATTCATTGATTTTTGCCATTGAAAAATGTCCAGAAATGATTGAAGCTACTGACTGAATGAAAGGAGCTGGCATCTCACTCTCTTTGAATCTTGTTTATCATGCTAAGAGGAGCAGGAAAAAGCAAAAAATTTCAGAATTGCACCTTGCAATGCGGAGAAATTACTGTTTGTGCATTTACAATATTCATTGATTTTTGCCATTGAAAAACGTCCAGAAATTATTGAAGCTACTGACTGAATGAAAGGAGCTGGCATCTCACTCTCTTTGAAACTTCTTTATCATGCTAAGAGGAGCAGGAAAAAGCAAAAATTTTCAGAATTGCACCTTGCAATGCGGAGAAATTACTGTTTGTGCATTTACAATATTCATTGATTTTTGCCATTGAAAAACGTCCAGAAATGATTGAAGCTACTGACTGAATGAAAGGAGCTGGCATCTCACTCTCTTTGAATCTTCTTTATCATGCTAAGAGGAGCAGGAAAAAGCAAAAAATTTCAGAATTGCACCTTGCAATGCGGAGAAATTACTGTTTGTGCATTTACAATATTCATTGATTTTTGCCATTGAAAAACATCATGTTATTCATATACCAGAAATGTTTGAAGCTACTGACTGAATGAAAGGAGCTGGCATCTCACTCTCTTTGAATCTTGTTTATCATGCTAAGAGGAGCAGGAAAAAGCAAAAAATTTCAGAATTGCACCTTGCAATGCGGAGAAATTACTGTTTGTGCATTTACAATATTCATTGATTTTTGCCATTGAAAAACGTCCAGAAATGATTGAAGCTACTGACTGAATGAAAGGAGCTGGAATCTCACTCTCTTTGAATCTTCTTTATCATGCTAAGAGGAGCAGGAAAAAGCAAAAAATTTCAGAATTGCACCTTGCAATGCGGAGAAATTATAGTTTGTGCATTTACAATATTCATTGATTTTTGCCATTGAAAAACATCCAGAAATGATTGAAGCTACTGACTGAATGAAAGGAGCTGGCATCTCACTCTCTTTGAATCTTCTTTATCATGCTAAGAGGAGCAGGAAAAAGCAAAAAATTTCAGAATTGCACCTTGCAATGCGGAGAAATTACTGTTTGTGCATTTACAATATTCATTGATTTTTGCCATTGAAAAACATGTTATTCATATACCAGAAATGTTTGAAGCTCCTGACTGAATGAAAGGAGCTGGCACCTCACTCTCTTTGAATCTTCTTTATCATGCTAAGAGGAGCAGGAAAAAGCAAAAAATTTCAGAATTGCACCTTGCAATGCGGAGAAATTACTGTTTGTGCATTTACAATATTCATTGATTTTTGCCATTGAAAAACATGTTATTCATATACCAGAAATGTTTGAAGCTCCTGACTGAATGAAAGGAGCTGGCACCTCACTCTCTTTGAATCTTCTTTATCATGCTAAGAGGAGCAGGAAAAAGCAAAAAATTTCAGAATTGCACCTTGCAATGCGGAGAAATTACTGTTTGTGCATTTACAATATTCATTGATTTTTGCCATTGAAAAACGTCCAGAAATGATTGAAGCTACTGACTGAATGAAAGGAGCTGGCATCTCACTCTCTTTGAATCTTCTTTATCATGCTAAGAGGAGCAGGAAAAAGCAAAAAATTTCAGAATTGCACCTTGCAATGCGGAGAAATTACTGTTTGTGCATTTACAATATTCATAGATTTTTGCCATTGAAAAATGTCCAGAAATGATTGAAGCTACTGACTGAATGAAAGGAGCTGGCATCTCACTCTCTTTGAATCTTCTTTATCATGCTAAGAGGAGCAGGAAAAAGCAAAAAATTTCAGAATTGCGCCTTGCAATGCGGAGAAATTACTGTTTGTGCATTTACAAAATTCATTGATTTTTGCCATTGAAAAACATCATGTTATTCATATACCAGAAATGTTTGAAGCTACTGACTGAAGGAAAGGAGCTGGCATCTCACTCTCTTTGAATCTTCTTTATCATGCTAAGAGGAGCAGGAAAAAGCAAAAAATTTCAGAATTGCACCTTGCAATGCGGAGAAATTACTGTTTGTGCATTTACAATATTCATTGATTTTTGCCATTGAAAAACGTCCAGAAATGATTGAAGCTACTGACTGAATGAAAGGAGCTGGCATCTCACTCTCTTTGAATCTTCTTTATCATGCTAAGAGGAGCAGGAAAAAGTAAAAAATTTCAGAATTGCACCTTGCAATGCGGAGAAATTACTGTTTGTGCATTTACAATATTCAATGATTTTTGCCATTGAAAAACGTCCAGAAATGATTGAAGCTACTGACTGAATGAAAGGAGCTGGCATCTCACTCTCTTTGAATCTTGTTTATCATGCTAAGAGGAGCAGGAAAAAGCAAAAAATTTCAGAATTGCACCTTGCAATGTGGAGAAATTACTGTTTGTGCATTTACAATATTCATTGATTTTTGCCATTGAAAAACGTCCAGAAATGATTGAAGCTACTGACTGAATGAAAGGAGCTGGCATCTCACTCTCTTTGAATCTTCTTTATCATGCTAAGAGGAGCAGGAAAAAGCAAAAAATTTCAGAATTGCACCTTGCAATGCGGAGAAATTACTGTTTGTGCATTTACAATATTCATTGATTTTTGCTATTGAAAAACATCATGTTATTCATATACCAGAAATGATTGAAGCTACTGACTGAATGAAAGGAGCTGGCATCTCACTCTCTTTGAATCTTCTTTATCATGCTAAGAGGAGCAGGAAAAAGCAAAAAATTTCAGAATTGCACCTTGCAATGCGGAGAAATTACAGTTTGTGCATTTACAATATTCATTGATTTTTGCCATTGAAAAACGTCCAGAAATGATTGAAGCTACTGACTGAATGAAAGGAGCTGGCATCTCACTCTCTTTGAATCTTCTTTATCATGCTAAGAGGAGCAGGAAAAAGCAAAAAATTTCAGAATTGCACCTTGCAATGCGGAGAAATTACTGTTTGTGCATTTACAATATTCATTGATTTTTGCCATTGAAAAACGTCCAGAAATGATTGAAGGTACTGACTGAATGAAAGGAGCTGGCATATCACTCTCTTTGAATCTTCTTTATCATGCTAAGAGGAGCAGGAAAAAGCAAAAAATTTCAGAATTGCACCTTGCAATGCGGAGAAATTACTGTTTGTGCATTTACAATATTCATTGATTTTTGCCATTGAAAAACGTCCAGAAATGATTGAAGCTACTGACTGAATGAAAGGAGCTGGCATCTCACTCTCTTTGAATCTTCTTTATCATGCTAAGAGGAGCAGGAAAAAGCAAAAAATTTCAGAATTGCACCTTGCAATGCGGAGAAATTACTGTTTGTGCATTTACAATATTCATTGATTTTTGCCATTGAAAAATGTCCAGAAATGATTGAAGCTACTGACTGAATGAAAGGAGCTGGCATCTCCCTCTCTTTGAATCTTCTTTATCATGCTAAGAGGAGCAGGAAAAAGCAAAAAATTTCAGAATTGCGCCTTGCAATGCGGAGAAATTACTGTTTGTGCATTTACAAAATTCATTGATTTTTGCCATTGAAAAACATCATGTTATTCATATACCAGAAATGATTGAAGCTACTGACTGAAGGAAAGGAGCTGGCATCTCACTCTCTTTGAATCTTCTTTATCATGCTAAGAGGAGCAGGAAAAAGCAAAAAATTTCAGAATTGCACCTTGCAATGCGGAGAAATTACTGTTTGTGCATTTACAATATTCATTGATTTTTGCCATTGAAAAACATCCAGAAATGATTGTAGCTACTGACTGAATGAAAGGAGCTGGCATCTCACTCTCTTTGAATCTTCTTTATCATGCTAAGAGGAGCAGGAAAAAGCAAAAAATTTCAGAATTGCACCTTGCAATGCGGAGAAATTACTGTTTGTGCATTTACAATATTCATTGATTTTTGCGATTGAAAAACATCATGTTATTCATATACCAGAAATGATTGAAGCTACTGACTGAATGAAAGGAGCTGGCATCTCACTCTCTTTGAATCTTCTTTATCATGCTAAGAGGAGCAGGAAAAAGTAAAAAATTTCAGAATTGCACCTTGCAATGCGGAGAAATTACTGTTTGTGCATTTACAATATTCAATGATTTTTGCCATTGAAAAACGTCCAGAAATGATTGAAGCTACTGACTGAATGAAAGGAGCTGGCATCTCACTCTCTTTGAATCTTGTTTATCATGCTAAGAGGAGCAGGAAAAAGCAAAAAATTTCAGAATTGCACCTTGCAATGCGGAGAAATTACTGTTTGTGCATTTACAATATTCATTGATTTTTGCCATTGAAAAACGTCCAGAAATGATTGAAGCTACTGACTGAATGAAAGGAGCTGGCATCTCACTCTCTTTGAATCTTCTTTATCATGCTAAGAGGAGCAGGAAAAAGCAAAAAATTTCAGAATTGCACCTTGCAATGCGGAGAAATTACTGTTTGTGCATTTACAATATTCATTGATTTTTGCCATTGAAAAACATCATGTTATTCATATACCAGAAATGATTGAAGCTACTGACTGAATGAAAGGAGCTGGCATCTCACTCTCTTTGAATCTTCTTTATCATGCTAAGAGGAGCAGGAAAAAGCAAAAAATTTCAGAATTGCACCTTGCAATGCGGAGAAATTACTGTTTGTGCATTTACAATATTCATTGATTTTTGCCATTGAAAAACGTCCAGAAATGATTGAAGGTACTGACTGAATGAAAGGAGCTGGCATCTCACTCTCTTTGAATCTTCTTTATCATGCTAAGAGGAGCAGGAAAAAGCAAAAAATTTCAGAATTGCACCTTGCAATGCGGAGAAATTACTGTTTGTGCATTTACAATATTCATTGATTTTTGCGATTGAAAAACATCATGTTATTCATATACCAGAAATGATTGAAGCTACTGACTGAATGAAAGGAGCTGGCATCTCACTCTCTTTGAATCTTCTTTATCATGCTAAGAGGAGCAGGAAAAAGTAAAAAATTTCAGAATTGCACCTTGCAATGCGGAGAAATTACTGTTTGTGCATTTACAATATTCAATGATTTTTGCCATTGAAAAACGTCCAGAAATGATTGAAGCTACTGACTGAATGAAAGGAGCTGGCATCTCACTCTCTTTGAATCTTCTTTATCATGCTAAGAGGAGCAGGAAAAAGCAAAAAATTTCAGAATTGCACCTTGCAATGCGGAGAAATTACTGTTTGTGCATTTACAATATTCATTGATTTTTGCCATTGAAAAACGTCCAGAAATGATTGAAGCTACTGACTGAATGAAAGGAGCTGGCATCTCACTCTCTTTGAATCTTCTTTATCATGCTAAGAGGAGCAGGAAAAAGCAAAAAATTTCAGAATTGCACCTTGCAATGCGGAGAAATTACTGTTTGTGCATTTACAATATTCATTGATTTTTGCCATTGAAAAACATCATGTTATTCATATACCAGAAATGATTGAAGCTACTGACTGAATGAAAGGAGCTGGCATCTCACTCTCTTTGAATCTTCTTTATCATGCTAAGAGGAGCAGGAAAAAGCAAAAAATTTCAGAATTGCACCTTGCAATGCGGAGAAATTACTGTTTGTGCATTTACAATATTCATTGATTTTTGCCATTGAAAAACGTCCAGAAATGATTGAAGCTACTGACTGAATGAAAGGAGATGGCATCTCACTCTCTTTGAATCTTGTTTATCATGCTAACAGGAGCAGGAAAAAGCAAAAAATTTCAGAATTGCACCTTGCAATGCGGAGAAATTACTGTTTGTGCATTTACAATATTCATTGATTTTTGCCATTGAAAACATGTTATCTTTACCCAGAAATGTTTGAAGCTACTGACTGAATGAAAGGAGCTGGCATCTCACTCTCTTTGAATCTTCTTTTTCATGCTAAGAGGAGCAGGAAAAAGCAAAAAATTTCAGAATTGCACCTTGCAATGCGGAGAAATTACTGTTTGTGCATTTACAATATTCATTGATTTTTGCTATTGAAAAACATCATGTTATTCATATACCAGAAATGATTGAAGCTACTGACTGAATGAAAGGAGCTGGCATCTCACTCTCTTTGAATCTTCTTTATCATGCTAAGAGGAGCAGGAAAAAGCAAAAAATTTCAGAATTGCACCTTGCAATGCGGAGAAATTACAGTTTGTGCATTTACAATATTCATTGATTTTTGCCATTGAAAAACATCCAGAAATGATTGAAGCTACTGACTGAATGAAAGGAGCTGGCATCTCACTCTCTTTGAATCTTCTTTATCATGCTAAGAGGAGCAGGAAAAAGCAAAAAAATTTCAGAATTGCACCTTGCAATGCGGAGAAATTACTGTTTGTGCATTTACAATATTCATTGATTTTTGCCATTGAAAAACGTCCAGAAATGATTGAAGCCTACTGACTGAATGAAAGGAGCTGGCATCTCACTCTCTTTGAATCTTCTTTATCATGCTAAGAGGAGCAGGAAAAAGCAAAAAATTTCAGAATTGCACCTTGCAATGCGGAGAAATTACTGTTTGTGCATTTACAATATTCATTGATTTTTGCCATTGAAAAACGTCCAGAAATGATTGAAGCTACTGACTGAATGAAAGGAGCTGGCATCTCACTCTCTTTGAATCTTCTTTATCATGCTAAGAGGAGCAGGAAAAAGCAAAAAATTTCAGAATTGCACCTTGCAATGCGGAGAAATTACTGTTTGTGCATTTACAATATTCATTGATTTTTGCCATTGAAAAATGTCCAGAAATGATTGAAGCTACTGACTGAATGAAAGGAGCTGGCATCTCACTCTCTTTGAATTTTCTTTATCATGCTAAGAGGAGCAGGAAAAAGCAAAAAATTTCAGAATTGCAGCCTTGCAATGCGGAGAAATTACTGTTTGTGCATTTACAATATTCATTGATTTTTGCCATTGAAAAACATCATGTTATTCATATACCAGAAATGATTGAAGCTACTGACTGAATGAAAGGAGCTGGCATCTCACTCTCTTTGAATCTTCTTTATCATGCTAAGAGGAGCAGGAAAAAGCAAAAAATTTCAGAATTGCACCTTGCAATGCGGAGAAATTACTGTTTGTGCATTTACAATATTCATTGATTTTTGCCATTGAAAAACGTCCAGAAATGATTGAAGCTACTGACTGAATGAAAGGAGCTGGCATCTCACTCTCCTTTGAATCTTCTTTATCATGCTAAGAGGAGCAGGAAAAAGCAAAAAATTTCAGAATTGCACCTTGCAATGCGGAGAAATTACTGTTTGTGCATTTACAATATTCATTGATTTTTGCCATTGAAAAACATCATGTTATTCATATACCAGAATGATTGAAGCTACTGACTGAATGAAAGGAGCTGGCATCTCACTCTCTTTGAATCTTCTTTATCATGCTAAGAGGAGCAGGAAAAAGCAAAAAATTTCAGAATTGCACCTTGCAATGCGGAGAAATTACTGTTTGTGCATTTACAATATTCATTGATTTTTGCCATTGAAAAACTGTCCAGAAATGATTGAAGCTACTGACTGAATGAAAGGAGCTGGCAACTCACTCTCTTGAATCTTCTTTATCATGCTAAGAGGAGCAGGAAAAGCAAAAAATTTCAGAATTGCACCTTGCAATGCGGAGAAATTACTGTTTGTGCATTTACAATATTCATTGATTTTGCCATTGAAAAACATGTCCAGAAATGATTGAAGCTACTGACTGAATGAAAGGAGCTGGCATCTCACTCTCTTTGAATCTTCTTTATCATGCTAAGAGGAGCAGGAAAAAGCAAAAATTTCAGAATTGCACCTTGCAATGCGGAGAAATTACTGTTTGTGCATTTACAATATATATTGATTTTTGCCATTGAAAAACTCCAGAAATGATTGAAGCTACTGACTGAATGAAAGGAGCTGGCATCTCACTCTCTTTGAATCTTCTTTATCATGCTAAGGAGCAGGAAAAAGCAAAAAATTTCAGAATTGCACCTTGCAATGCGGAGATATTACTGTTTGTGCATTTACAATATTCATTGATTTTTGCCATTGAAAAACATGTTTTTCATATACCAGAAATGTTTGAAGCTACTGACTGAATGAAAGGAGCTGGCATCTCACTCTCTTTGAATCTTCTTTATCATGCTAGGATTAGCAGGAAAAAGCAAAAAATTTCAGAATTGCACCTTGCAATGTGGAGATATTACTGTTTGTGCATTTACAATATTCATTGATTTTTGCCATTGAAAACTCCAGAAATGTTTGAAGCTACTGACTGAATGAAGGAGCTGCATCTCACTCTCTTTGAATCTTCTTTATCATGCTAAGATGAGCAGGAAAAAGCAAAAATTTCAGAATTTCACCTTGCAATGCGGAGATATTACTGATTTGCATTTACAATATTCATAGATTTTTGCCATTGAAAAACGTCCAGAAATGTTTGAAGCTACTGACTGAATGAAAGGAGCTGGCATCTCACTCTCTTTGAATCTTCTAATCTTCTTTATCATGCTAGGATTAGCAGGAAAAAGCAAAAAATTTCAGAATTGCACCTTGCAATGTGGAGATATTACTGTTTGTGCATTTACAATATTCATTGATTTTTGCCATTGAAAAACATGTTTTTCATATACCAGAAATGTTTGAAGCTACTGACTGAATGAAAGGAGCTGGCATCTCACTCTCTTTGAATCTTCTTTATCATGCTAGGATTAGCAGGAAAAAGCAAAAAATTTCAGAATTGCACCTTGCAATGTGGAGATATTACTGTTTGTGCATTTACAATATTCATTGATTTTTGCCATTGAAAAACGTTTTTCATATACCAGAAATGTTTGAAGCTACTGACTGAATGAAAGGAGCTGGCATCTCACTCTCTTTGAATCTTCTTTATCATGCTAGGATTAACAGGAAAAAGCAAAAAATTTCAGAATTGCACCTTGCAATGTGGAGATATTACTGTTTGTGCATTTACAATATTCATTGATTTTTGCCATTGAAAAACGTCCAGAAATGTTTGAAGCTACTGACTGAATGAAAGGAGCTGGCATCTCACTCTCTTTGAATCTTCTTTATCATGCTAGGATTAACAGGAAAAAGCTAAAAATTTCAGAATTGCACCTTGCAATGTGGAGATATTACTGTTTGTGCATTTACAATATTCATTGATTTTTGCCATTGAAAAACATGTTTTTCATATACCAGAAATGTTTGAAGCTACTGACTGAATGAAAGGAGCTGGCATCTCACTCTCTTTGAATCTTCTTTATCATGCTAGGATTAGCAGGAAAAAGCAAAAAATTTCAGAATTGCACCTTGCAATGTGGAGATATTACTGTTTGTGCATTTACAATATTCATTGATTTTTGCCATTGAAAAACATGTGTTTTTCATATACCAGAAATGTTTGAAGCTACTGACTGAATGAAAGGAGCTGGCATCTCACTCTCTTTGAATCTTCTTTATCATGCTAGGATTAGCAGGAAAAAGCAAAAAATTTCAGAATTGCACCTTGCAATGTGGAGATATTACTGTTTGTGCATTTACAATATTCATTGATTTTTGCCATTGAAAAACATGTTTTTCATATACCAGAAATGTTTGAAGCTACTGACTGAATGAAAGGAGCTGGCATCTCACTCTCTTTGAATCTTCTTTATCATGCTAGGATTAACAGGAAAAAGCAAAAAATTTCAGAATTGCACCTTGCAATGTGGAGATATTACTGTTTGTGCATTTACAATATTCATTGATTTTTGCCATTGAAAAACGTCCAGAAATGTTTGAAGCTACTGACTGAATGAAAGGAGCTGGCATCTCACTCTCTTTGAATCTTCTTTATCATGCTAGGATTAGCAGGAAAAAGCAAAAAATTTCAGAATTGCACCTTGCAATGTGGAGATATTACTGTTTGTGCATTTACAATATTCATTGATTTTTGCCATTGAAAAACATGTTTTTCATATACCAGAAATGTTTGAAGCTACTGACTGAATGAAAGGAGCTGGCATGTCACTCTCTTTGAATCTTCTTTATCATGCTAGGATTAACAGGAAAAAGCAAAAAATTTCAGAATTGCACCTTGCAATGTGGAGATATTACTGTTTGTGCATTTACAATATTCATTGATTTTTGCCATTGAAAAACATGTTTTTCATATACCAGAAATGTTTGAAGCTACTGACTGAATGAAAGGAGCTGGCATCTCACTCTCTTTGAATCTTCTTTATCATGCTAGGATTAACAGGAAAAAGCAAAAAATTTCAGAATTGCACCTTGCAATGTGGAGATATTACTGTTTGTGCATTTACAATATTCATTGATTTTTGCCATTGAAAAACGTCCAGAAATGTTTGAAGCTACTGACTGAATGAAAGGAGCTGGCATCTCACTCTCTTTGAATCTTCTTTATCATGCTAGGATTAGCAGGAAAAAGCAAAAAATTTCAGAATTGCACCTTGCAATGTGGAGATATTACTGTTTGTGCATTTAAAATATTCATTGATTTTTGCCATTGAAAAACATGTTTTTCATATACCAGAAATGTTTGAAGCTACTGACTGAATGAAAGGAGCTGGCATCTCACTCTCTTTGAATCTTCTTTATCATGCTAGGATTAACAGGAAAAAGCAAAAAATTTCAGAATTGCACCTTGCAATGTGGAGATATTACTGTTTGTGCATTTACAATATTCATTGATTTTTGCCATTGAAAAACATGTTTTTCATATACCAGAAATGTTTGAAGCTACTGACTGAATGAAAGGAGCTGGCATCTCACTCTCTTTGAATCTTCTTTATCATGCTAGGATTAACAGGAAAAAGCAAAAAATTTCAGAATTGCACCTTGCAATGTGGAGATATTACTGTTTGTGCATTTACAATATTCATTGATTTTTGCCATTGAAAAACGTCCAGAAATGTTTGAAGCTACTGACTGAATGAAAGGAGCTGGCATCTCACTCTCTTTGAATCTTCTTTATCATGCTAGGATTAGCAGGAAAAAGCAAAAAATTTCAGAATTGCACCTTGCAATGTGGAGATATTACTGTTTGTGCATTTACAATATTCATTGATTTTTGCCATTGAAAAACATGTTTTTCATATACCAGAAATGTTTGAAGCTACTGACTGAATGAAAGGAGCTGGCATCTCACTCTCTTTGAATCTTCTTTATCATGCTAGGATTAGCAGGAAAAAGCAAAAAATTTCAGAATTGCACCTTGCAATGTGGAGATATTACTGTTTGTGCATTTACAATATTCATTGATTTTTGCCATTGAAAAACATGTTTTTCATATACCAGAAATGTTTGAAGCTACTGACTGAATGAAAGGAGCTGGCATCTCACTCTCTTTGAATCTTCTTTATCATGCTAGGATTAACAGGAAAAAGCAAAAAATTTCAGAATTGCACCTTGCAATGTGGAGATATTACTGTTTGTGCATTTACAATATTCATTGATTTTTGCCATTGAAAAACGTCCAGAAATGTTTGAAGCTACTGACTGAATGAAAGGAGCTGGCATCTCACTCTCTTTGAATCTTCTTTATCATGCTAGGATTAGCAGGAAAAAGCAAAAAATTTCAGAATTGCACCTTGCAATGTGGAGATATTACTGTTTGTGCATTTAAAATATTCATTGATTTTTGCCATTGAAAAACATGTTTTTCATATACCAGAAATGTTTGAAGCTACTGACTGAATGAAAGGAGCTGGCATCTCACTCTCTTTGAATCTTCTTTATCATGCTAGGGTTAACAGGAAAAAGCAAAAAATTTCAGAATTGCACCTTGCAATGTGGAGATATTACTGTTTGTGCATTTACAATATTCATTGATTTTTGCCATTGAAAAACATGTTTTTCATATACCAGAAATGTTTGAAGCTACTGACTGAATGAAAGGAGCTGGCATCTCACTCTCTTTGAATCTTCTTTATCATGCTAGGATTAACAGGAAAAAGCAAAAAATTTCAGAATTGCACCTTGCAATGTGGAGATATTACTGTTTGTGCATTTACAATATTCATTGATTTTTGCCATTGAAAAACGTCCAGAAATGTTTGAAGCTACTGACTGAATGAAAGGAGCTGGCATCTCACTCTCTTTGAATCTTCTTTATCATGCTAGGATTAACAGGAAAAAGCAAAAAATTTCAGAATTGCACCTTGCAATGTGGAGATATTACTGTTTGTGCATTTACAATATTCATTGATTTTTGCCATTGAAAAACGTCCAGAAATGTTTGAAGCTACTGACTGAATGAAAGGAGCTGGCATCTCACTCTCTTTGAATCTTCTTTATCATGCTAGGATTAGCAGGAAAAAGCAAAAAATTTCAGAATTGCACCTTGCAATGTGGAGATATTACTGTTTGTGCATTTACAATATTCATTGATTTTTGCCATTGAAAAACATGTTTTTCATATACCAGAAATGTTTGAAGCTACTGACTGAATGAAAGGAGCTGGCATCTCACTCTCTTTGAATCTTCTTTATCATGCTAGGATTAGCAGGAAAAAGCAAAAAATTTCAGAATTGCACCTTGCAATGTGGAGATATTACTGTTTGTGCATTTACAATATTCATTGATTTTTGCCATTGAAAAACATGTTTTTCATATACCAGAAATGTTTGAAGCTACTGACTGAATGAAAGGAGCTGGCATCTCACTCTCTTTGAATCTTCTTTATCATGCTAGGATTAGCAGGAAAAAGCAAAAAATTTCAGAATTGCACCTTGCAATGTGGAGATATTACTGTTTGTGCATTTAAAATATTCATTGATTTTTGCCATTGAAAAACATGTTTTTCATATACCAGAAATGTTTGAAGCTACTGACTGAATGAAAGGAGCTGGCATCTCACTCTCTTTGAATCTTCTTTATCATGCTAGGATTAACAGGAAAAAGCAAAAAATTTCAGAATTGCACCTTGCAATGTGGAGATATTACTGTTTGTGCATTTACAATATTCATTGATTTTTGCCATTGAAAAACGTCCAGAAATGTTTGAAGCTACTGACTGAATGGAAGGAGCTGGCATCTCACTCTCTTTGAATCTTCTTTATCATGCTAGGATTAGCAGGAAAAAGCAAAAAATTTCAGAATTGCACCTTGCAATGTGGAGATATTACTGTTTGTGCATTTACAATATTCATTGATTTTTGCCATTGAAAAACATGTTTTTCATATACCAGAAATGTTTGAAGCTACTGACTGAATGAAAGGAGCTGGCATCTCACTCTCTTTGAATCTTCTTTATCATGCTAGGATTAGCAGGAAAAAGCAAAAAATTTCAGAATTGCACCTTGCAATGTGGAGATATTACTGTTTGTGCATTTACAATATTCATTGATTTTTGCCATTGAAAAACGTTTTTCATATACCAGAAATGTTTGAAGCTACTGACTGAATGAAAGGAGCTGGCATCTCACTCTCTTTGAATCTTCTTTATCATGCTAGGATTAACAGGAAAAAGCAAAAAATTTCAGAATTGCACCTTGCAATGTGGAGATATTACTGTTTGTGCATTTACAATATTCATTGATTTTTGCCATTGAAAAACGTCCAGAAATGTTTGAAGCTACTGACTGAATGAAAGGAGCTGGCATCTCACTCTCTTTGAATCTTCTTTATCATGCTAGGATTAACAGGAAAAAGCTAAAAATTTCAGAATTGCACCTTGCAATGTGGAGATATTACTGTTTGTGCATTTACAATATTCATTGATTTTTGCCATTGAAAAACATGTTTTTCATATACCAGAAATGTTTGAAGCTACTGACTGAATGAAAGGAGCTGGCATCTCACTCTCTTTGAATCTTCTTTATCATGCTAGGATTAGCAGGAAAAAGCAAAAAATTTCAGAATTGCACCTTGCAATGTGGAGATATTACTGTTTGTGCATTTACAATATTCATTGATTTTTGCCATTGAAAAACATGTGTTTTTCATATACCAGAAATGTTTGAAGCTACTGACTGAATGAAAGGAGCTGGCATCTCACTCTCTTTGAATCTTCTTTATCATGCTAGGATTAGCAGGAAAAAGCAAAAAATTTCAGAATTGCACCTTGCAATGTGGAGATATTACTGTTTGTGCATTTACAATATTCATTGATTTTTGCCATTGAAAAACATGTTTTTCATATACCAGAAATGTTTGAAGCTACTGACTGAATGAAAGGAGCTGGCATCTCACTCTCTTTGAATCTTCTTTATCATGCTAGGATTAACAGGAAAAAGCAAAAAATTTCAGAATTGCACCTTGCAATGTGGAGATATTACTGTTTGTGCATTTACAATATTCATTGATTTTTGCCATTGAAAAACGTCCAGAAATGTTTGAAGCTACTGACTGAATGAAAGGAGCTGGCATCTCACTCTCTTTGAATCTTCTTTATCATGCTAGGATTAGCAGGAAAAAGCAAAAAATTTCAGAATTGCACCTTGCAATGTGGAGATATTACTGTTTGTGCATTTACAATATTCATTGATTTTTGCCATTGAAAAACATGTTTTTCATATACCAGAAATGTTTGAAGCTACTGACTGAATGAAAGGAGCTGGCATGTCACTCTCTTTGAATCTTCTTTATCATGCTAGGATTAACAGGAAAAAGCAAAAAATTTCAGAATTGCACCTTGCAATGTGGAGATATTACTGTTTGTGCATTTACAATATTCATTGATTTTTGCCATTGAAAAACATGTTTTTCATATACCAGAAATGTTTGAAGCTACTGACTGAATGAAAGGAGCTGGCATCTCACTCTCTTTGAATCTTCTTTATCATGCTAGGATTAACAGGAAAAAGCAAAAAATTTCAGAATTGCACCTTGCAATGTGGAGATATTACTGTTTGTGCATTTACAATATTCATTGATTTTTGCCATTGAAAAACGTCCAGAAATGTTTGAAGCTACTGACTGAATGAAAGGAGCTGGCATCTCACTCTCTTTGAATCTTCTTTATCATGCTAGGATTAGCAGGAAAAAGCAAAAAATTTCAGAATTGCACCTTGCAATGTGGAGATATTACTGTTTGTGCATTTAAAATATTCATTGATTTTTGCCATTGAAAAACATGTTTTTCATATACCAGAAATGTTTGAAGCTACTGACTGAATGAAAGGAGCTGGCATCTCACTCTCTTTGAATCTTCTTTATCATGCTAGGATTAACAGGAAAAAGCAAAAAATTTCAGAATTGCACCTTGCAATGTGGAGATATTACTGTTTGTGCATTTACAATATTCATTGATTTTTGCCATTGAAAAACATGTTTTTCATATACCAGAAATGTTTGAAGCTACTGACTGAATGAAAGGAGCTGGCATCTCACTCTCTTTGAATCTTCTTTATCATGCTAGGATTAACAGGAAAAAGCAAAAAATTTCAGAATTGCACCTTGCAATGTGGAGATATTACTGTTTGTGCATTTACAATATTCATTGATTTTTGCCATTGAAAAACGTCCAGAAATGTTTGAAGCTACTGACTGAATGAAAGGAGCTGGCATCTCACTCTCTTTGAATCTTCTTTATCATGCTAGGATTAGCAGGAAAAAGCAAAAAATTTCAGAATTGCACCTTGCAATGTGGAGATATTACTGTTTGTGCATTTACAATATTCATTGATTTTTGCCATTGAAAAACATGTTTTTCATATACCAGAAATGTTTGAAGCTACTGACTGAATGAAAGGAGCTGGCATCTCACTCTCTTTGAATCTTCTTTATCATGCTAGGATTAGCAGGAAAAAGCAAAAAATTTCAGAATTGCACCTTGCAATGTGGAGATATTACTGTTTGTGCATTTACAATATTCATTGATTTTTGCCATTGAAAAACATGTTTTTCATATACCAGAAATGTTTGAAGCTACTGACTGAATGAAAGGAGCTGGCATCTCACTCTCTTTGAATCTTCTTTATCATGCTAGGATTAACAGGAAAAAGCAAAAAATTTCAGAATTGCACCTTGCAATGTGGAGATATTACTGTTTGTGCATTTACAATATTCATTGATTTTTGCCATTGAAAAACGTCCAGAAATGTTTGAAGCTACTGACTGAATGAAAGGAGCTGGCATCTCACTCTCTTTGAATCTTCTTTATCATGCTAGGATTAACAGGAAAAAGCTAAAAATTTCAGAATTGCACCTTGCAATGTGGAGATATTACTGTTTGTGCATTTACAATATTCATTGATTTTTGCCATTGAAAAACATGTTTTTCATATACCAGAAATGTTTGAAGCTACTGACTGAATGAAAGGAGCTGGCATCTCACTCTCTTTGAATCTTCTTTATCATGCTAGGATTAGCAGGAAAAAGCAAAGAATTTCAGAATTGCACCTTGCAATGTGGAGATATTACTGTTTGTGCATTTACAATATTCATTGATTTTTGCCATTGAAAAACATGTTTTTCATATACCAGAAATGTTTGAAGCTACTGACTGAATGAAAGGAGCTGGCATCTCACTCTCTTTGAATCTTCTTTATCATGCTAAGAGGAGCAGGAAAAAGCAAAAAATTTCAGAATTGCACCTTGCAATGCGGAGAAATTACTGTTTGTGCATTTACAATATTCATTGATTTTTGCCATTGAAAAACGTCCAGAAATGATTGAAGCTACTGACTGAATGAAAGGAGCTGTCATCTCACTCTCTTTGAATCTTCTTTATCATGCTAAGAGGAGCAGGAAAAAGCAAAAATTTTCAGAATTGCACCTTGCAATGCGGAGAAATTACTGTTTGTGCATTTACAATATTCATTGATTTTTGCCATTGAAAAATGTCCAGAAATGATTGAAGCTACTGACTGAATGAAAGGAGCTGGCATCTCACTCTCTTTGAATCTTCTTTATCATGCTAGGATTAGCAGGAAAAAGCAAAAAATTTCAGAATTGCACCTTGCAATGTGGAGATATTACTGTTTGTGCATTTACAATATTCATTGATTTTTGACATTGAAAAACATGTTTTTCATATACCAGAAATGTTTGAAGCTACTGACTGAATGAAAGGAGCTGGCATCTCACTCTCTTTGAATCTTCTTTATCATGCTAGGATTAACAGGAAAAAGCAAAAAATTTCAGAATTTCACCTTGCAATGTGGAGATATTACTGTTTGTGCATTTACAATATTCATTGATTTTTGACATTGAAAAACATGTTTTTCATATACCAGAAATGTTTGAAGCTACTGACTGAATGAAAGGAGCTGGCATCTCACTCTCTTTGAATCTTCTTTATCATGCTAGGATTAACAGGAAAAAGCAAAAAATTTCAGAATTGCACCTTGCAATGTGGAGATATTACTGTTTGTGCATTTACAATATTCATTGATTTTTGCCATTGAAAAACGTCCAGAAATGTTTGAAGCTACTGACTGAATGAAAGGAGCTGGCATCTCACTCTCTTTGAATCTTCTTTATCATGCTAGGATTAGCAGGAAAAAGCAAAAAATTTCAGAATTGCACCTTGCAATGTGGAGATATTACTGTTTGTGCATTTAAAATATTCATTGATTTTTGCCATTGAAAAACATGTTTTTCATATACCAGAAATGTTTGAAGCTACTGACTGAATGAAAGGAGCTGGCATCTCACTCTCTTTGAATCTTCTTTATCATGCTAGGGTTAACAGGAAAAAGCAAAAAATTTCAGAATTGCACCTTGCAATGTGGAGATATTACTGTTTGTGCATTTAAAATATTCATTGATTTTTGCCATTGAAAAACATGTTTTTCATATACCAGAAATGTTTGAAGCTACTGACTGAATGAAAGGAGCTGGCATCTCACTCTCTTTGAATCTTCTTTATCATGCTAGGATTAACAGGAAAAAGCAAAAAATTTCAGAATTGCACCTTGCAATGTGGAGATATTACTGTTTGTGCATTTACAATATTCATTGATTTTTGCCATTGAAAAACGTCCAGAAATGTTTGAAGCTACTGACTGAATGAAAGGAGCTGGCATCTCACTCTCTTTGAATCTTCTTTATCATGCTAGGATTAACAGGAAAAAGCAAAAAATTTCAGAATTGCACCTTGCAATGTGGAGATATTACTGTTTGTGCATTTACAATATTCATTGATTTTTGCCATTGAAAAACGTCCAGAAATGTTTGAAGCTACTGACTGAATGAAAGGAGCTGGCATCTCACTCTCTTTGAATCTTCTTTATCATGCTAGGATTAGCAGGAAAAAGCAAAAAATTTCAGAATTGCACCTTGCAATGTGGAGATATTACTGTTTGTGCATTTACAATATTCATTGATTTTTGCCATTGAAAAACATGTTTTTCATATACCAGAAATGTTTGAAGCTACTGACTGAATGAAAGGAGCTGGCATCTCACTCTCTTTGAATCTTCTTTATCATGCTAGGATTAGCAGGAAAAAGCAAAAAATTTCAGAATTGCACCTTGCAATGTGGAGATATTACTGTTTGTGCATTTACAATATTCATTGATTTTTGCCATTGAAAAACATGTTTTTCATATACCAGAAATGTTTGAAGCTACTGACTGAATGAAAGGAGCTGGCATCTCACTCTCTTTGAATCTTCTTTATCATGCTAGGATTAGCAGGAAAAAGCAAAAAATTTCAGAATTGCACCTTGCAATGTGGAGATATTACTGTTTGTGCATTTAAAATATTCATTGATTTTTGCCATTGAAAAACATGTTTTTCATATACCAGAAATGTTTGAAGCTACTGACTGAATGAAAGGAGCTGGCATCTCACTCTCTTTGAATCTTCTTTATCATGCTAGGGTTAACAGGAAAAAGCAAAAAATTTCAGAATTGCACCTTGCAATGTGGAGATATTACTGTTTGTGCATTTACAATATTCATTGATTTTTGCCATTGAAAAACATGTTTTTCATATACCAGAAATGTTTGAAGCTACTGACTGAATGAAAGGAGCTGGCATCTCACTCTCTTTGAATCTTCTTTATCATGCTAGGATTAACAGGAAAAAGCAAAAAATTTCAGAATTGCACCTTGCAATGTGGAGATATTACTGTTTGTGCATTTACAATATTCATTGATTTTTGCCATTGAAAAACGTCCAGAAATGTTTGAAGCTACTGACTGAATGAAAGGAGCTGGCATCTCACTCTCTTTGAATCTTCTTTATCATGCTAGGATTAACAGGAAAAAGCAAAAAATTTCAGAATTGCACCTTGCAATGTGGAGATATTACTGTTTGTGCATTTACAATATTCATTGATTTTTGCCATTGAAAAACGTCCAGAAATGTTTGAAGCTACTGACTGAATGAAAGGAGCTGGCATCTCACTCTCTTTGAATCTTCTTTATCATGCTAGGATTAGCAGGAAAAAGCAAAAAATTTCAGAATTGCACCTTGCAATGTGGAGATATTACTGTTTGTGCATTTACAATATTCATTGATTTTTGCCATTGAAAAACATGTTTTTCATATACCAGAAATGTTTGAAGCTACTGACTGAATGAAAGGAGCTGGCATCTCACTCTCTTTGAATCTTCTTTATCATGCTAGGATTAGCAGGAAAAAGCAAAAAATTTCAGAATTGCACCTTGCAATGTGGAGATATTACTGTTTGTGCATTTACAATATTCATTGATTTTTGCCATTGAAAAACATGTTTTTCATATACCAGAAATGTTTGAAGCTACTGACTGAATGAAAGGAGCTGGCATCTCACTCTCTTTGAATCTTCTTTATCATGCTAGGATTAACAGGAAAAAGCAAAAAATTTCAGAATTGCACCTTGCAATGTGGAGATATTACTGTTTGTGCATTTACAATATTCATTGATTTTTGCCATTGAAAAACGTCCAGAAATGTTTGAAGCTACTGACTGAATGAAAGGAGCTGGCATCTCACTCTCTTTGAATCTTCTTTATCATGCTAGGATTAACAGGAAAAAGCTAAAAATTTCAGAATTGCACCTTGCAATGTGGAGATATTACTGTTTGTGCACTTACAATATTCATTGATTTTTGCCATTGAAAAACATGTTTTTCATATACCAGAAATGTTTGAAGCTACTGACTGAATGAAAGGAGCTGGCATCTCACTCTCTTTGAATCTTCTTTATCATGCTAGGATTAACAGGAAAAAGCTAAAAATTTCAGAATTGCACCTTGCAATGTGGAGATATTACTGTTTGTGCATTTACAATATTCATTGATTTTTGCCATTGAAAAACATGTTTTTCATATACCAGAAATGTTTGAAGCTACTGACTGAATGAAAGGAGCTGGCATCTCACTCTCTTTGAATCTTCTTTATCATGCTAGGATTAGCAGGAAAAAGCAAAGAATTTCAGAATTGCACCTTGCAATGTGGAGATATTACTGTTTGTGCATTTACAATATTCATTGATTTTTGCCATTGAAAAACATGTTTTTCATATACCAGAAATGTTTGAAGCTACTGACTGAATGAAAGGAGCTGGCATCTCACTCTCTTTGAATCTTCTTTATCATGCTAAGAGGAGCAGGAAAAAGCAAAAAATTTCAGAATTGCACCTTGCAATGCGGAGAAATTACTGTTTGTGCATTTACAATATTCATTGATTTTTGCCATTGAAAAACGTCCAGAAATGATTGAAGCTACTGACTGAATGAAAGGAGCTGTCATCTCACTCTCTTTGAATCTTCTTTATCATGCTAAGAGGAGCAGGAAAAAGCAAAAATTTTCAGAATTGCACCTTGCAATGCGGAGAAATTACTGTTTGTGCATTTACAATATTCATTGATTTTTGCCATTGAAAAATGTCCAGAAATGATTGAAGCTACTGACTGAATGAAAGGAGCTGGCATCTCACTCTCTTTGAATCTTCTTTATCATGCTAGGATTAGCAGGAAAAAGCAAAAAATTTCAGAATTGCACCTTGCAATGTGGAGATATTACTGTTTGTGCATTTACAATATTCATTGATTTTTGACATTGAAAAACATGTTTTTCATATACCAGAAATGTTTGAAGCTACTGACTGAATGAAAGGAGCTGGCATCTCACTCTCTTTGAATCTTCTTTATCATGCTAGGATTAACAGGAAAAAGCAAAAAATTTCAGAATTTCACCTTGCAATGTGGAGATATTACTGTTTGTGCATTTACAATATTCATTGATTTTTGACATTGAAAAACATGTTTTTCATATACCAGAAATGTTTGAAGCTACTGACTGAATGAAAGGAGCTGGCATCTCACTCTCTTTGAATCTTCTTTATCATGCTAGGATTAACAGGAAAAAGCAAAAAATTTCAGAATTGCACCTTGCAATGTGGAGATATTACTGTTTGTGCATTTACAATATTCATTGATTTTTGCCATTGAAAAACGTCCAGAAATGTTTGAAGCTACTGACTGAATGAAAGGAGCTGGCATCTCACTCTCTTTGAATCTTCTTTATCATGCTAGGATTAGCAGGAAAAAGCAAAAAATTTCAGAATTGCACCTTGCAATGTGGAGATATTACTGTTTGTGCATTTAAAATATTCATTGATTTTTGCCATTGAAAAACATGTTTTTCATATACCAGAAATGTTTGAAGCTACTGACTGAATGAAAGGAGCTGGCATCTCACTCTCTTTGAATCTTCTTTATCATGCTAGGGTTAACAGGAAAAAGCAAAAAATTTCAGAATTGCACCTTGCAATGTGGAGATATTACTGTTTGTGCATTTACAATATTCATTGATTTTTGCCATTGAAAAACATGTTTTTCATATACCAGAAATGTTTGAAGCTACTGACTGAATGAAAGGAGCTGGCATCTCACTCTCTTTGAATCTTCTTTATCATGCTAGGATTAACAGGAAAAAGCAAAAAATTTCAGAATTGCACCTTGCAATGTGGAGATATTACTGTTTGTGCATTTACAATATTCATTGATTTTTGCCATTGAAAAACGTCCAGAAATGTTTGAAGCTACTGACTGAATGAAAGGAGCTGGCATCTCACTCTCTTTGAATCTTCTTTATCATGCTAGGATTAACAGGAAAAAGCAAAAAATTTCAGAATTGCACCTTGCAATGTGGAGATATTACTGTTTGTGCATTTACAATATTCATTGATTTTTGCCATTGAAAAACGTCCAGAAATGTTTGAAGCTACTGACTGAATGAAAGGAGCTGGCATCTCACTCTCTTTGAATCTTCTTTATCATGCTAGGATTAGCAGGAAAAAGCAAAAAATTTCAGAATTGCACCTTGCAATGTGGAGATATTACTGTTTGTGCATTTACAATATTCATTGATTTTTGCCATTGAAAAACATGTTTTTCATATACCAGAAATGTTTGAAGCTACTGACTGAATGAAAGGAGCTGGCATCTCACTCTCTTTGAATCTTCTTTATCATGCTAGGATTAGCAGGAAAAAGCAAAAAATTTCAGAATTGCACCTTGCAATGTGGAGATATTACTGTTTGTGCATTTACAATATTCATTGATTTTTGCCATTGAAAAACATGTTTTTCATATACCAGAAATGTTTGAAGCTACTGACTGAATGAAAGGAGCTGGCATCTCACTCTCTTTGAATCTTCTTTATCATGCTAGGATTAGCAGGAAAAAGCAAAAAATTTCAGAATTGCACCTTGCAATGTGGAGATATTACTGTTTGTGCATTTAAAATATTCATTGATTTTTGCCATTGAAAAACATGTTTTTCATATACCAGAAATGTTTGAAGCTACTGACTGAATGAAAGGAGCTGGCATCTCACTCTCTTTGAATCTTCTTTATCATGCTAGGGTTAACAGGAAAAAGCAAAAAATTTCAGAATTGCACCTTGCAATGTGGAGATATTACTGTTTGTGCATTTACAATATTCATTGATTTTTGCCATTGAAAAACATGTTTTTCATATACCAGAAATGTTTGAAGCTACTGACTGAATGAAAGGAGCTGGCATCTCACTCTCTTTGAATCTTCTTTATCATGCTAGGATTAACAGGAAAAAGCAAAAAATTTCAGAATTGCACCTTGCAATGTGGAGATATTACTGTTTGTGCATTTACAATATTCATTGATTTTTGCCATTGAAAAACGTCCAGAAATGTTTGAAGCTACTGACTGAATGAAAGGAGCTGGCATCTCACTCTCTTTGAATCTTCTTTATCATGCTAGGATTAACAGGAAAAAGCAAAAAATTTCAGAATTGCACCTTGCAATGTGGAGATATTACTGTTTGTGCATTTACAATATTCATTGATTTTTGCCATTGAAAAACGTCCAGAAATGTTTGAAGCTACTGACTGAATGAAAGGAGCTGGCATCTCACTCTCTTTGAATCTTCTTTATCATGCTAGGATTAGCAGGAAAAAGCAAAAAATTTCAGAATTGCACCTTGCAATGTGGAGATATTACTGTTTGTGCATTTACAATATTCATTGATTTTTGCCATTGAAAAACATGTTTTTCATATACCAGAAATGTTTGAAGCTACTGACTGAATGAAAGGAGCTGGCATCTCACTCTCTTTGAATCTTCTTTATCATGCTAGGATTAGCAGGAAAAAGCAAAAAATTTCAGAATTGCACCTTGCAATGTGGAGATATTACTGTTTGTGCATTTACAATATTCATTGATTTTTGCCATTGAAAAACATGTTTTTCATATACCAGAAATGTTTGAAGCTACTGACTGAATGAAAGGAGCTGGCATCTCACTCTCTTTGAATCTTCTTTATCATGCTAGGATTAACAGGAAAAAGCAAAAAATTTCAGAATTGCACCTTGCAATGTGGAGATATTACTGTTTGTGCATTTACAATATTCATTGATTTTTGCCATTGAAAAACGTCCAGAAATGTTTGAAGCTACTGACTGAATGAAAGGAGCTGGCATCTCACTCTCTTTGAATCTTCTTTATCATGCTAGGATTAACAGGAAAAAGCTAAAAATTTCAGAATTGCACCTTGCAATGTGGAGATATTACTGTTTGTGCACTTACAATATTCATTGATTTTTGCCATTGAAAAACATGTTTTTCATATACCAGAAATGTTTGAAGCTACTGACTGAATGAAAGGAGCTGGCATCTCACTCTCTTTGAATCTTCTTTATCATGCTAGGATTAGCAGGAAAAAGCAAAGAATTTCAGAATTGCACCTTGCAATGTGGAGATATTACTGTTTGTGCATTTACAATATTCATTGATTTTTGCCATTGAAAAACATGTTTTTCATATACCAGAAATGTTTGAAGCTACTGACTGAATGAAAGGAGCTGGCATCTCACTCTCTTTGAATCTTCTTTATCATGCTAAGAGGAGCAGGAAAAAGCAAAAAATTTCAGAATTGCACCTTGCAATGCGGAGAAATTACTGTTTGTGCATTTACAATATTCATTGATTTTTGCCATTGAAAAACGTCCAGAAATGATTGAAGCTACTGACTGAATGAAAGGAGCTGTCATCTCACTCTCTTTGAATCTTCTTTATCATGCTAAGAGGAGCAGGAAAAAGCAAAAAATTTCAGAATTGCACCTTGCAATGCGGAGAAATTACTGTTTGTGCATTTACAATATTCATTGATTTTTGCCATTGAAAAATGTCCAGAAATGATTGAAGCTACTGACTGAATGAAAGGAGCTGGCATCTCACTCTCTTTGAATCTTCTTTATCATGCTAGGATTAGCAGGAAAAAGCAAAAAATTTCAGAATTGCACCTTGCAATGTGGAGATATTACTGTTTGTGCATTTACAATATTCATTGATTTTTGCCATTGAAAAACATGTTTTTCATATACCAGAAATGTTTGAAGCTACTGACTGAATGAAAGGAGCTGGCATCTCACTCTCTTTGAATCTTCTTTATCATGCTAGGATTAACAGGAAAAAGCAAAAAATTTCAGAATTTCACCTTGCAATGTGGAGATATTACTGTTTGTGCATTTACAATATTCATTGATTTTTGCCATTGAAAAACATGTTTTTCATATACCAGAAATGTTTGAAGCTACTGACTGAATGAAAGGAGCTGGCATCTCACTCTCTTTGAATCTTCTTTATCATGCTAGGATTAACAGGAAAAAGCAAAAAATTTCAGAATTGCACCTTGCAATGTGGAGATATTACTGTTTGTGCATTTACAATATTCATTGATTTTTGCCATTGAAAAACGTCCAGAAATGTTTGAAGCTACTGACTGAATGAAAGGAGCTGGCATCTCACTCTCTTTGAATCTTCTTTATCATGCTAGGATTAGCAGGAAAAAGCAAAAAATTTCAGAATTGCACCTTGCAATGTGGAGATATTACTGTTTGTGCATTTACAATATTCATTGATTTTTGCCATTGAAAAACATGTTTTTCATATACCAGAAATGTTTGAAGCTACTGACTGAATGAAAGGAGCTGGCATCTCACTCTCTTTGAATCTTCTTTATCATGCTAGGATTAGCAGGAAAAAGCAAAATATTTCAGAATTGCACCTTGCAATGTGGAGATATTACTGTTTGTGCATTTACAATATTCATTGATTTTTGCCATTGAAAAACGTTTTTCATATACCAGAAATGTTTGAAGCTACTGACTGAATGAAAGGAGCTGGCATCTCACTCTCTTTGAATCTTCTTTATCATGCTAGGATTAACAGGAAAAAGCAAAAAATTTCAGAATTGCACCTTGCAATGTGGAGATATTACTGTTTGTGCATTTACAATATTCATTGATTTTTGCCATTGAAAAACGTCCAGAAATGTTTGAAGCTACTGACTGAATGAAAGGAGCTGGCATCTCACTCTCTTTGAATCTTCTTTATCATGCTAGGATTAGCAGGAAAAAGCAAAAAATTTCAGAATTGCACCTTGCAATGTGGAGATATTACTGTTTGTGCATTTACAATATTCATTGATTTTTGCCATTGAAAAACATGTGTTTTTCATATACCAGAAATGTTTGAAGCTACTGACTGAATGAAAGGAGCTGGCATCTCACTCTCTTTGAATCTTCTTTATCATGCTAGGATTAGCAGGAAAAAGCAAAAAATTTCAGAATTGCACCTTGCAATGTGGAGATATTACTGTTTGTGCATTTACAATATTCATTGATTTTTGCCATTGAAAAACATGTTTTTCATATACCAGAAATGTTTGAAGCTACTGACTGAATGAAAGGAGCTGGCATCTCACTCTCTTTGAATCTTCTTTATCATGCTAGGATTAACAGGAAAAAGCAAAAAATTTCAGAATTGCACCTTGCAATGTGGAGATATTACTGTTTGTGCATTTACAATATTCATTGATTTTTGCCATTGAAAAACGTCCAGAAATGTTTGAAGCTACTGACTGAATGAAAGGAGCTGGCATCTCACTCTCTTTGAATCTTCTTTATCATGCTAGGATTAGCAGGAAAAAGCAAAAAATTTCAGAATTGCACCTTGCAATGTGGAGATATTACTGTTTGTGCATTTACAATATTCATTGATTTTTGCCATTGAAAAACATGTTTTTCATATACCAGAAATGTTTGAAGCTACTGACTGAATGAAAGGAGCTGGCATGTCACTCTCTTTGAATCTTCTTTATCATGCTAGGATTAACAGGAAAAAGCAAAAAATTTCAGAATTGCACCTTGCAATGTGGAGATATTACTGTTTGTGCATTTACAATATTCATTGATTTTTGCCATTGAAAAACATGTTTTTCATATACCAGAAATGTTTGAAGCTACTGACTGAATGAAAGGAGCTGGCATCTCACTCTCTTTGAATCTTCTTTATCATGCTAGGATTAACAGGAAAAAGCAAAAAATTTCAGAATTGCACCTTGCAATGTGGAGATATTACTGTTTGTGCATTTACAATATTCATTGATTTTTGCCATTGAAAAACGTCCAGAAATGTTTGAAGCTACTGACTGAATGAAAGGAGCTGGCATCTCACTCTCTTTGAATCTTCTTTATCATGCTAGGATTAGCAGGAAAAAGCAAAAAATTTCAGAATTGCACCTTGCAATGTGGAGATATTACTGTTTGTGCATTTACAATATTCATTGATTTTTGCCATTGAAAAACATGTTTTTCATATACCAGAAATGTTTGAAGCTACTGACTGAATGAAAGGAGCTGGCATCTCACTCTCTTTGAATCTTCTTTATCATGCTAGGATTAGCAGGAAAAAGCAAAAAATTTCAGAATTGCACCTTGCAATGTGGAGATATTACTGTTTGTGCATTTACAATATTCATTGATTTTTGCCATTGAAAAACGTTTTTCATATACCAGAAATGTTTGAAGCTACTGACTGAATGAAAGGAGCTGGCATCTCACTCTCTTTGAATCTTCTTTATCATGCTAGGATTAACAGGAAAAAGCAAAAAATTTCAGAATTGCACCTTGCAATGTGGAGATATTACTGTTTGTGCATTTACAATATTCATTGATTTTTGCCATTGAAAAACATCCAGAAATGTTTGAAGCTACTGACTGAATGAAAGGAGCTGGCATCTCACTCTCTTTGAATCTTCTTTATCATGCTAGGATTAGCAGGAAAAAGCAAAAAATTTCAGAATTGCACCTTGCAATGTGGAGATATTACTGTTTGTGCATTTACAATATTCATTGATTTTTGCCATTGAAAAACATGTTTTTCATATACCAGAAATGTTTGAAGCTACTGACTGAATGAAAGGAGCTGGCATCTCACTCTCTTTGAATCTTCTTTATCATGCTAGGATTAGCAGGAAAAAGCAAAAAATTTCAGAATTGCACCTTGCAATGTGGAGATATTACTGTTTGTGCATTTACAATATTCATTGATTTTTGCCATTGAAAAACGTTTTTCATATACCAGAAATGTTTGAAGTTACTGACTGAATGAAAGGAGCTGGCATCTCACTCTCTTTGAATCTTCTTTATCATGCTAGGATTAACAGGAAAAAGCAAAAAATTTCAGAATTGCACCTTGCAATGTGGAGATATTACTGTTTGTGCATTTACAATATTCATTGATTTTTGCCATTGAAAAACGTCCAGAAATGTTTGAAGCTACTGACTGAATGAAAGGAGCTGGCATCTCACTCTCTTTGAATCTTCTTTATCATGCTAGGATTAACAGGAAAAAGCTAAAAATTTCAGAATTGCACCTTGCAATGTGGAGATATTACTGTTTGTGCATTTACAATATTCATTGATTTTTGCCATTGAAAAACATGTTTTTCATATGCCAGAAATGTTTGAAGCTACTGACTGAATGAAAGGAGCTGGCATCTCACTCTCTTTGAATCTTCTTTATCATGCCAGGAAAAAGCAAAAAATTTCAGAATTGCACCTTGCAATGTGGAGATATTACTGTTTGTGCATTTACAATATTCATTGATTTTTGCCATTGAAAAACATGTGTTTTTCACATACCAGAAATGTTTGAAGCTACTGACTGAATGAAAGGAGCTGGCATCTCACTCTCTTTGAATCTTCTTTATCATGCTAGGATTAGCAGGAAAAAGCAAAAAATTTCAGAATTGCACCTTGCAATGTGGAGATATTACTGTTTGTGCATTTACAATATTCATTGATTTTTGCCATTGAAAAACATGTTTTTCATATACCAGAAATGTTTGAAGCTACTGACTGAATGAAAGGAGCTGGCAACTCACTCTCTTTGAATCTTCTTTTCATGCTAGGATTGACAGGAAAAAGCAAAAAATTTCAGAATTGCACCTTGCAATGTGGAGATATTACTGTTTGTGCATTTACAATATTCATTGATTTTTGCCATTGAAAAACGTCCAGAAATGTTTGAAGCTACTGACTGAATGAAAGGAGCTGGCATCTCACTCTCTTTGAATCTTCTTTATCATGCTAGGATTAGCAGGAAAAAGCAAAAAATTTCAGAATTGCACCTTGCAATGTGGAGATATTACTGTTTGTGCATTTACAATATTCATTGATTTTTGCCATTGAAAAACATGTTTTTCATATACCAGAAATGTTTGAAGCTACTGACTGAATGAAAGGAGCTGGCATGTCACTCTCTTTGAATCTTCTTTATCATGCTAGGATTAACAGGAAAAAGCAAAAAATTTCAGAATTGCACCTTGCAATGTGGAGATATTACTGTTTGTGCATTTACAATATTCATTGATTTTTGCCATTGAAAAACATGTTTTTCATATACCAGAAATGTTTGAAGCTACTGACTGAATGAAAGGAGCTGGCATCTCACTCTCTTTGAATCTTCTTTATCATGCTAGGATTAACAGGAAAAAGCAAACAATTTCAGAATTGCACCTTGCAATGTGGAGATATTACTGTTTGTGCATTTACAATATTCATTGATTTTTGCCATTGAAAAACGTCCAGAAATGTTTGAAGCTACTGACTGAATGAAAGGAGCTGGCATCTCACTCTCTTTGAATCTTCTTTATCATGCTAGGATTAGCAGGAAAAAGCAAAAAATTTCAGAATTGCACCTTGCAATGTGGAGATATTACTGTTTGTGCATTTAAAATATTCATTGATTTTTGCCATTGAAAAACATGTTTTTCATATACCAGAAATGTTTGAAGCTACTGACTGAATGAAAGGAGCTGGCATCTCACTCTCTTTGAATCTTCTTTATCATGCTAGGATTAACAGGAAAAAGCAAAAAATTTCAGAATTGCACCTTGCAATGTGGAGATATTACTGTTTGTGCATTTACAATATTCATTGATTTTTGCCATTGAAAAACATGTTTTTCATATACCAGAAATGTTTGAAGCTACTGACTGAATGAAAGGAGCTGGCATCTCACTCTCTTTGAATCTTCTTTATCATGCTAGGATTAACAGGAAAAAGCAAAAAATTTCAGAATTGCACCTTGCAATGTGGAGATATTACTGTTTGTGCATTTACAATATTCATTGATTTTTGCCATTGAAAAACGTCCAGAAATGTTTGAAGCTACTGACTGAATGAAAGGAGCTGGCATCTCACTCTCTTTGAATCTTCTTTATCATGCTAGGATTAACAGGAAAAAGCAAAAAATTTCAGAATTGCACCTTGCAATGTGGAGATATTACTGTTTGTGCATTTACAATATTCATTGATTTTTGCCATTGAAAAACGTCCAGAAATGTTTGAAGCTACTGACTGAATGAAAGGAGCTGGCATCTCACTCTCTTTGAATCTTCTTTATCATGCTAGGATTAGCAGGAAAAAGCAAAAAATTTCAGAATTGCACCTTGCAATGTGGAGATATTACTGTTTGTGCATTTACAATATTTATTGATTTTTGCCATTGAAAAACATGTTTTTCATATACCAGAAATGTTTGAAGCTACTGACTGAATGAAAGGAGCTGGCATCTCACTCTCTTTGAATCTTCTTTATCATGCTAGGATTAACAGGAAAAAGCAAAAAATTTCAGAATTGCACCTTGCAATGTGGAGATATTACTGTTTGTGCATTTACAATATTCATTGATTTTTGCCATTGAAAAACGTCCAGAAATGTTTGAAGCTACTGACTGAATGAAAGGAGCTGGCATCTCACTCTCTTTGAATCTTCTTTATCATGCTAGGATTAACAGGAAAAAGCTAAAAATTTCAGAATTGCACCTTGCAATGTGGAGATATTACTGTTTGTGCACTTACAATATTCATTGATTTTTGCCATTGAAAAACATGTTTTTCATATACCAGAAATGTTTGAAGCTACTGACTGAATGAAAGGAGCTGGCATCTCACTCTCTTTGAATCTTCTTTATCATGCTAGGATTAGCAGGAAAAAGCAAAGAATTTCAGAATTGCACCTTGCAATGTGGAGATATTACTGTTTGTGCATTTACAATATTCATTGATTTTTGCCATTGAAAAACATGTTTTTCATATACCAGAAATGTTTGAAGCTACTGACTGAATGAAAGGAGCTGGCATCTCACTCTCTTTGAATCTTCTTTATCATGCTAAGAGGAGCAGGAAAAAGCAAAAAATTTCAGAATTGCACCTTGCAATGCGGAGAAATTACTGTTTGTGCATTTACAATATTCATTGATTTTTGCCATTGAAAAACGTCCAGAAATGATTGAAGCTACTGACTGAATGAAAGGAGCTGTCATCTCACTCTCTTTGAATCTTCTTTATCATGCTAAGAGGAGCAGGAAAAAGCAAAAAATTTCAGAATTGCACCTTGCAATGCGGAGAAATTACTGTTTGTGCATTTACAATATTCATTGATTTTTGCCATTGAAAAATGTCCAGAAATGATTGAAGCTACTGACTGAATGAAAGGAGCTGGCATCTCACTCTCTTTGAATCTTCTTTATCATGCTAGGATTAGCAGGAAAAAGCAAAAAATTTCAGAATTGCACCTTGCAATGTGGAGATATTACTGTTTGTGCATTTACAATATTCATTGATTTTTGCCATTGAAAAACATGTTTTTCATATACCAGAAATGTTTGAAGCTACTGACTGAATGAAAGGAGCTGGCATCTCACTCTCTTTGAATCTTCTTTATCATGCTAGGATTAACAGGAAAAAGCAAAAAATTTCAGAATTTCACCTTGCAATGTGGAGATATTACTGTTTGTGCATTTACAATATTCATTGATTTTTGCCATTGAAAAACATGTTTTTCATATACCAGAAATGTTTGAAGCTACTGACTGAATGAAAGGAGCTGGCATCTCACTCTCTTTGAATCTTCTTTATCATGCTAGGATTAACAGGAAAAAGCAAAAAATTTCAGAATTGCACCTTGCAATGTGGAGATATTACTGTTTGTGCATTTACAATATTCATTGATTTTTGCCATTGAAAAACGTCCAGAAATGTTTGAAGCTACTGACTGAATGAAAGGAGCTGGCATCTCACTCTCTTTGAATCTTCTTTATCATGCTAGGATTAGCAGGAAAAAGCAAAAAATTTCAGAATTGCACCTTGCAATGTGGAGATATTACTGTTTGTGCATTTACAATATTCATTGATTTTTGCCATTGAAAAACATGTTTTTCATATACCAGAAATGTTTGAAGCTACTGACTGAATGAAAGGAGCTGGCATCTCACTCTCTTTGAATCTTCTTTATCATGCTAGGATTAGCAGGAAAAAGCAAAATATTTCAGAATTGCACCTTGCAATGTGGAGATATTACTGTTTGTGCATTTACAATATTCATTGATTTTTGCCATTGAAAAACGTTTTTCATATACCAGAAATGTTTGAAGCTACTGACTGAATGAAAGGAGCTGGCATCTCACTCTCTTTGAATCTTCTTTATCATGCTAGGATTAACAGGAAAAAGCAAAAAATTTCAGAATTGCACCTTGCAATGTGGAGATATTACTGTTTGTGCATTTACAATATTCATTGATTTTTGCCATTGAAAAACGTCCAGAAATGTTTGAAGCTACTGACTGAATGAAAGGAGCTGGCATCTCACTCTCTTTGAATCTTCTTTATCATGCTAGGATTAACAGGAAAAAGCTAAAAATTTCAGAATTGCACCTTGCAATGTGGAGATATTACTGTTTGTGCATTTGCAATATTCATTGATTTTTGCCATTGAAAAACATGTTTTTCATATACCAGAAATGTTTGAAGCTACTGACTGAATGAAAGGAGCTGGCATCTCACTCTCTTTGAATCTTCTTTATCATGCTAGGATTAGCAGGAAAAAGCAAAAAATTTCAGAATTGCACCTTGCAATGTGGAGATATTACTGTTTGTGCATTTACAATATTCATTGATTTTTGCCATTGAAAAACATGTGTTTTTCATATACCAGAAATGTTTGAAGCTACTGACTGAATGAAAGGAGCTGGCATCTCACTCTCTTTGAATCTTCTTTATCATGCTAGGATTAGCAGGAAAAAGCAAAAAATTTCAGAATTGCACCTTGCAATGTGGAGATATTACTGTTTGTGCATTTACAATATTCATTGATTTTTGCCATTGAAAAACATGTTTTTCATATACCAGAAATGTTTGAAGCTACTGACTGAATGAAAGGAGCTGGCATCTCACTCTCTTTGAATCTTCTTTATCATGCTAGGATTAACAGGAAAAAGCAAAAAATTTCAGAATTGCACCTTGCAATGTGGAGATATTACTGTTTGTGCATTTACAATATTCATTGATTTTTGCCATTGAAAAACGTCCAGAAATGTTTGAAGCTACTGACTGAATGAAAGGAGCTGGCATCTCACTCTCTTTGAATCTTCTTTATCATGCTAGGATTAGCAGGAAAAAGCAAAAAATTTCAGAATTGCACCTTGCAATGTGGAGATATTACTGTTTGTGCATTTACAATATTCATTGATTTTTGCCATTGAAAAACATGTTTTTCATATACCAGAAATGTTTGAAGCTACTGACTGAATGAAAGGAGCTGGCATGTCACTCTCTTTGAATCTTCTTTATCATGCTAGGATTAACAGGAAAAAGCAAAAAATTTCAGAATTGCACCTTGCAATGTGGAGATATTACTGTTTGTGCATTTACAATATTCATTGATTTTTGCCATTGAAAAACATGTTTTTCATATACCAGAAATGTTTGAAGCTACTGACTGAATGAAAGGAGCTGGCATCTCACTCTCTTTGAATCTTCTTTATCATGCTAGGATTAACAGGAAAAAGCAAAAAATTTCAGAATTGCACCTTGCAATGTGGAGATATTACTGTTTGTGCATTTACAATATTCATTGATTTTTGCCATTGAAAAACGTCCAGAAATGTTTGAAGCTACTGACTGAATGAAAGGAGCTGGCATCTCACTCTCTTTGAATCTTCTTTATCATTCTAGGATTAGCAGGAAAAAGCAAAAAATTTCAGAATTGCACCTTGCAATGTGGAGATATTACTGTTTGTGCATTTACAATATTCATTGATTTTTGCCATTGAAAAACATGTTTTTCATATACCAGAAATGTTTGAAGCTACTGACTGAATGAAAGGAGCTGGCATCTCACTCTCTTTGAATCTTCTTTATCATGCTAGGATTAGCAGGAAAAAGCAAAAAATTTCAGAATTGCACCTTGCAATGTGGAGATATTACTGTTTGTGCATTTACAATATTCATTGATTTTTGCCATTGAAAAACGTTTTTCATATACCAGAAATGTTTGAAGCTACTGACTGAATGAAAGGAGCTGGCATCTCACTCTCTTTGAATCTTCTTTATCATGCTAGGATTAACAGGAAAAAGCAAAAAATTTCAGAATTGCACCTTGCAATGTGGAGATATTACTGTTTGTGCATTTACAATATTCATTGATTTTTGCCATTGAAAAACATCCAGAAATGTTTGAAGCTACTGACTGAATGAAAGGAGCTGGCATCTCACTCTCTTTGAATCTTCTTTATCATGCTAGGATTAGCAGGAAAAAGCAAAAAATTTCAGAATTGCACCTTGCAATGTGGAGATATTACTGTTTGTGCATTTACAATATTCATTGATTTTTGCCATTGAAAAACATGTTTTTCATATACCAGAAATGTTTGAAGCTACTGACTGAATGAAAGGAGCTGGCATCTCACTCTCTTTGAATCTTCTTTATCATGCTAGGATTAGCAGGAAAAAGCAAAAAATTTCAGAATTGCACCTTGCAATGTGGAGATATTACTGTTTGTGCATTTACAATATTCATTGATTTTTGCCATTGAAAAACGTTTTTCATATACCAGAAATGTTTGAAGTTACTGACTGAATGAAAGGAGCTGGCATCTCACTCTCTTTGAATCTTCTTTATCATGCTAGGATTAACAGGAAAAAGCAAAAAATTTCAGAATTGCACCTTGCAATGTGGAGATATTACTGTTTGTGCATTTACAATATTCATTGATTTTTGCCATTGAAAAACGTCCAGAAATGTTTGAAGCTACTGACTGAATGAAAGGAGCTGGCATCTCACTCTCTTTGAATCTTCTTTATCATGCTAGGATTAACAGGAAAAAGCTAAAAATTTCAGAATTGCACCTTGCAATGTGGAGATATTACTGTTTGTGCATTTACAATATTCATTGATTTTTGCCATTGAAAAACATGTTTTTCATATGCCAGAAATGTTTGAAGCTACTGACTGAATGAAAGGAGCTGGCATCTCACTCTCTTTGAATCTTCTTTATCATGCCAGGAAAAAGCAAAAAATTTCAGAATTGCACCTTGCAATGTGGAGATATTACTGTTTGTGCATTTACAATATTCATTGATTTTTGCCATTGAAAAACATGTGTTTTTCACATACCAGAAATGTTTGAAGCTACTGACTGAATGAAAGGAGCTGGCATCTCACTCTCTTTGAATCTTCTTTATCATGCTAGGATTAGCAGGAAAAAGCAAAAAATTTCAGAATTGCACCTTGCAATGTGGAGATATTACTGTTTGTGCATTTACAATATTCATTGATTTTTGCCATTGAAAAACATGTTTTTCATATACCAGAAATGTTTGAAGCTACTGACTGAATGAAAGGAGCTGGCAACTCACTCTCTTTGAATCTTCTTTTCATGCTAGGATTGACAGGAAAAAGCAAAAAATTTCAGAATTGCACCTTGCAATGTGGAGATATTACTGTTTGTGCATTTACAATATTCATTGATTTTTGCCATTGAAAAACGTCCAGAAATGTTTGAAGCTACTGACTGAATGAAAGGAGCTGGCATCTCACTCTCTTTGAATCTTCTTTATCATGCTAGGATTAGCAGGAAAAAGCAAAAAATTTCAGAATTGCACCTTGCAATGTGGAGATATTACTGTTTGTGCATTTACAATATTCATTGATTTTTGCCATTGAAAAACATGTTTTTCATATACCAGAAATGTTTGAAGCTACTGACTGAATGAAAGGAGCTGGCATGTCACTCTCTTTGAATCTTCTTTATCATGCTAGGATTAACAGGAAAAAGCAAAAAATTTCAGAATTGCACCTTGCAATGTGGAGATATTACTGTTTGTGCATTTACAATATTCATTGATTTTTGCCATTGAAAAACATGTTTTTCATATACCAGAAATGTTTGAAGCTACTGACTGAATGAAAGGAGCTGGCATCTCACTCTCTTTGAATCTTCTTTATCATGCTAGGATTAACAGGAAAAAGCAAACAATTTCAGAATTGCACCTTGCAATGTGGAGATATTACTGTTTGTGCATTTACAATATTCATTGATTTTTGCCATTGAAAAACGTCCAGAAATGTTTGAAGCTACTGACTGAATGAAAGGAGCTGGCATCTCACTCTCTTTGAATCTTCTTTATCATGCTAGGATTAGCAGGAAAAAGCAAAAAATTTCAGAATTGCACCTTGCAATGTGGAGATATTACTGTTTGTGCATTTAAAATATTCATTGATTTTTGCCATTGAAAAACATGTTTTTCATATACCAGAAATGTTTGAAGCTACTGACTGAATGAAAGGAGCTGGCATCTCACTCTCTTTGAATCTTCTTTATCATGCTAGGATTAACAGGAAAAAGAAAAAATTTCAGAATTGCACCTTGCAATGTGGAGATATTACTGTTTGTGCATTTACAATATTCATTGATTTTTGCCATTGAAAAACATGTTTTTCATATACCAGAAATGTTTGAAGCTACTGACTGAATGAAAGGAGCTGGCATCTCACTCTCTTTGAATCTTCTTTATCATGCTAGGATTAACAGGAAAAAGCAAAAAATTTCAGAATTGCACCTTGCAATGTGGAGATATTACTGTTTGTGCATTTACAATATTCATTGATTTTTGCCATTGAAAAACGTCCAGAAATGTTTGAAGCTACTGACTGAATGAAAGGAGCTGGCATCTCACTCTCTTTGAATCTTCTTTATCATGCTAGGATTAACAGGAAAAAGCAAAAAATTTCAGAATTGCACCTTGCAATGTGGAGATATTACTGTTTGTGCATTTACAATATTCATTGATTTTTGCCATTGAAAAACGTCCAGAAATGTTTGAAGCTACTGACTGAATGAAAGGAGCTGGCATCTCACTCTCTTTGAATCTTCTTTATCATGCTAGGATTAGCAGGAAAAAGCAAAAAATTTCAGAATTGCACCTTGCAATGTGGAGATATTACTGTTTGTGCATTTACAATATTCATTGATTTTTGCCATTGAAAAACATGTTTTTCATATACCAGAAATGTTTGAAGCTACTGACTGAATGAAAGGAGCTGGCATCTCACTCTCTTTGAATCTTCTTTATCATGCTAGGATTAGCAGGAAAAAGCAAAAAATTTCAGAATTGCACCTTGCAATGTGGAGATATTACTGTTTGTGCATTTACAATATTCATTGATTTTTGCCATTGAAAAACATGTTTTTCATATACCAGAAATGTTTGAAGCTACTGACTGAATGAAAGGAGCTGGCATCTCACTCTCTTTGAATCTTCTTTATCATGCTAGGATTAACAGGAAAAAGCAAAAAATTTCAGAATTGCACCTTGCAATGTGGAGATATTACTGTTTGTGCATTTACAATATTCATTGATTTTTGCCATTGAAAAACGTCCAGAAATGTTTGAAGCTACTGACTGAATGAAAGGAGCTGGCATCTCACTCTCTTTGAATCTTCTTTATCATGCTAGGATTAACAGGAAAAAGCTAAAAATTTCAGAACTGCACCTTGCAATGTGGAGATATTACTGTTTGTGCATTTACAATATTCATTGATTTTTGCCATTGAAAAACATGTTTTTCATATACCAGAAATGTTTGAAGCTACTGACTGAATGAAAGGAGCTGGCATCTCACATTCTTTGAATCTTCTTTATCATGCTAGGATTAGCAGGAAAAAGCAAAGAATTTCAGAATTGCACCTTGCAATGTGGAGATATTACTGTTTGTGCATTTACAATATTCATTGATTTTTGCCATTGAAAAACATGTTTTTCATATACCAGAAATGTTTGAAGCTACTGACTGAATGAAAGGAGCTGGCATCTCACTCTCTTTGAATCTTCTTTATCATGCTAGGATTAGCAGGAAAAAGCAAAAAAATTTCAGAATTGCACCTTGCAATGTGGAGATATTACTGTTTGTGCATTTACAATATTCATTGATTTTTGCCATTGAAAAACATGTTTTTCATATACCAGAAATGTTTGAAGCTACTGACTGAATGAAAGGAGCTGGCATCTCACTCTCTTTGAATCTTCTTTATCATGCTAGGATTAACAGGAAAAAGCAAAAAATTTCAGAATTGCACCTTGCAATGTGGAGATATTACTGTTTGTGCATTTACAATATTCATTGATTTTTGCCATTGAAAAACGTCCAGAAATGTTTGAAGCTACTGACTGAATGAAAGGAGCTGGCATCTCACTCTCTTTGAATCTTCTTTATCATGCTAGGATTAGCAGGAAAAAGCAAAAAATTTCAGAATTGCACCTTGCAATGTGGAGATATTACTGTTTGTGCATTTACAATATTCATTGATTTTTGCCATTGAAAAACATGTTTTTCATATACCAGAAATGTTTGAAGCTACTGACTGAATGAAAGGAGCTGGCATCTCACTCTCTTTGAATCTTCTTTATCATGCTAGGATTAGCAGGAAAAAGCAAAGAATTTCAGAATTGCACCTTGCAATGTGGAGATATTACTGTTTGTGCATTTACAATATTCATTGATTTTTGCCATTGAAAAACATGTTTTTCATATACCAGAAATGTTTGAAGCTACTGACTGAATGAAAGGAGCTGGCATCTCACTCTCTTTGAATCTTCTTTATCATGCTAGGATTAACAGGAAAAAGCAAAAAATTTCAGAATTGCACCTTGCAATGTGGAGATATTACTGTTTGTGCATTTACAATATTCATTGATTTTTGCCATTGAAAAACGTCCAGAAATGTTTGAAGCTACTGACTGAATGAAAGGAGCTGGCATCTCACTCTCTTTGAATCTTCTTTATCATGCTAGGATTAGCAGGAAAAAGCAAAAAATTTCAGAATTGCACCTTGCAATGTGGAGATATTACTGTTTGTGCATTTACAATATTCATTGATTTTTGCCATTGAAAAACATGTTTTTCATATACCAGAAATGTTTGAAGCTACTGACTGAATGAAAGGAGCTGGCATCTCACTCTCTTTGAATCTTCTTTATCATGCTAGGATTAGCAGGAAAAAGCAAAAAATTTCAGAATTGCACCTTGCAATGTGGAGATATTACTGTTTGTGCATTTACAATATTCATTGATTTTTGCCATTGAAAAACGTTTTTCATATACCAGAAATGTTTGAAGCTACTGACTGAATGAAAGGAGCTGGCATCTCACTCTCTTTGAATCTTCTTTATCATGCTAGGATTAACAGGAAAAAGCAAAAAATTTCAGAATTGCACCTTGCAATGTGGAGATATTACTGTTTGTGCATTTACAATATTCATTGATTTTTGCCATTGAAAAACGTCCAGAAATGTTTGAAGCTACTGACTGAATGAAAGGAGCTGGCATCTCACTCTCTTTGAATCTTCTTTATCATGCTAGGATTAACAGGAAAAAGCTAAAAATTTCAGAATTGCACCTTGCAATGTGGAGATATTACTGTTTGTGCATTTACAATATTCATTGATTTTTGCCATTGAAAAACATGTTTTTCATATACCAGAAATGTTTGAAGCTACTGACTGAATGAAAGGAGCTGGCATCTCACTCTCTTTGAATCTTCTTTATCATGCTAGGATTAGCAGGAAAAAGCAAAAAATTTCAGAATTGCACCTTGCAATGTGGAGATATTACTGTTTGTGCATTTACAATATTCATTGATTTTTGCCATTGAAAAACATGTGTTTTTCATATACCAGAAATGTTTGAAGCTACTGACTGAATGAAAGGAGCTGGCATCTCACTCTCTTTGAATCTTCTTTATCATGCTAGGATTAGCAGGAAAAAGCAAAAAATTTCAGAATTGCACCTTGCAATGTGGAGATATTACTGTTTGTGCATTTACAATATTCATTGATTTTTGCCATTGAAAAACATGTTTTTCATATACCAGAAATGTTTGAAGCTACTGACTGAATGAAAGGAGCTGGCATCTCACTCTCTTTGAATCTTCTTTATCATGCTAGGATTAACAGGAAAAAGCAAAAAATTTCAGAATTGCACCTTGCAATGTGGAGATATTACTGTTTGTGCATTTACAAAATTCATTGATTTTTGCCATTGAAAAACGTCCAGAAATGTTTGAAGCTACTGACTGAATGAAAGGAGCTGGCATCTCACTCTCTTTGAATCTTCTTTATCATGCTAGGATTAGCAGGAAAAAGCAAAAAATTTCAGAATTGCACCTTGCAATGTGGAGATATTACTGTTTGTGCATTTACAATATTCATTGATTTTTGCCATTGAAAAACATGTTTTTCATATACCAGAAATGTTTGAAGCTACTGACTGAATGAAAGGAGCTGGCATGTCACTCTCTTTGAATCTTCTTTATCATGCTAGGATTAACAGGAAAAAGCAAAAAATTTCAGAATTGCACCTTGCAATGTGGAGATATTACTGTTTGTGCATTTACAATATTCATTGATTTTTGCCATTGAAAAACATGTTTTTCATATACCAGAAATGTTTGAAGCTACTGACTGAATGAAAGGAGCTGGCATCTCACTCTCTTTGAATCTTCTTTATCATGCTAGGATTAACAGGAAAAAGCAAAAAATTTCAGAATTGCACCTTGCAATGTGGAGATATTACTGTTTGTGCATTTACAATATTCATTGATTTTTGCCATTGAAAAACGTCCAGAAATGTTTGAAGCTACTGACTGAATGAAAGGAGCTGGCATCTCACTCTCTTTGAATCTTCTTTATCATGCTAGGATTAGCAGGAAAAAGCAAAAAATTTCAGAATTGCACCTTGCAATGTGGAGATATTACTGTTTGTGCATTTACAATATTCATTGATTTTTGCCATTGAAAAACATGTTTTTCATATACCAGAAATGTTTGAAGCTACTGACTGAATGAAAGGAGCTGGCATCTCACTCTCTTTGAATCTTCTTTATCATGCTAGGATTAGCAGGAAAAAGCAAAAAATTTCAGAATTGCACCTTGCAATGTGGAGATATTACTGTTTGTGCATTTACAATATTCATTGATTTTTGCCATTGAAAAACGTTTTTCATATACCAGAAATGTTTGAAGCTACTGACTGAATGAAAGGAGCTGGCATCTCACTCTCTTTGAATCTTCTTTATCATGCTAGGATTAACAGGAAAAAGCAAAAAATTTCAGAATTGCACCTTGCAATGTGGAGATATTACTGTTTGTGCATTTACAATATTCATTGATTTTTGCCATTGAAAAACATCCAGAAATGTTTGAAGCTACTGACTGAATGAAAGGAGCTGGCATCTCACTCTCTTTGAATCTTCTTTATCATGCTAGGATTAGCAGGAAAAAGCAAAAAATTTCAGAATTGCACCTTGCAATGTGGAGATATTACTGTTTGTGCATTTACAATATTCATTGATTTTTGCCATTGAAAAACATGTTTTTCATATACCAGAAATGTTTGAAGCTACTGACTGAATGAAAGGAGCTGGCATCTCACTCTCTTTGAATCTTCTTTATCATGCTAGGATTAGCAGGAAAAAGCAAAAAATTTCAGAATTGCACCTTGCAATGTGGAGATATTACTGTTTGTGCATTTACAATATTCATTGATTTTTGCCATTGAAAAACGTTTTTCATATACCAGAAATGTTTGAAGTTACTGACTGAATGAAAGGAGCTGGCATCTCACTCTCTTTGAATCTTCTTTATCATGCTAGGATTAACAGGAAAAAGCAAAAAATTTCAGAATTGCACCTTGCAATGTGGAGATATTACTGTTTGTGCATTTACAATATTCATTGATTTTTGCCATTGAAAAACGTCCAGAAATGTTTGAAGCTACTGACTGAATGAAAGGAGCTGGCATCTCACTCTCTTTGAATCTTCTTTATCATGCTAGGATTAACAGGAAAAAGCTAAAAATTTCAGAATTGCACCTTGCAATGTGGAGATATTACTGTTTGTGCATTTACAATATTCATTGATTTTTGCCATTGAAAAACATGTTTTTCATATACCAGAAATGTTTGAAGCTACTGACTGAATGAAAGGAGCTGGCATCTCACTCTCTTTGAATCTTCTTTATCATGCCAGGAAAAAGCAAAAAATTTCAGAATTGCACCTTGCAATGTGGAGATATTACTGTTTGTGCATTTACAATATTCATTGATTTTTGCCATTGAAAAACATGTGTTTTTCACATACCAGAAATGTTTGAAGCTACTGACTGAATGAAAGGAGCTGGCATCTCACTCTCTTTGAATCTTCTTTATCATGCTAGGATTAGCAGGAAAAAGCAAAAAATTTCAGAATTGCACCTTGCAATGTGGAGATATTACTGTTTGTGCATTTACAATATTCATTGATTTTTGCCATTGAAAAACATGTTTTTCATATACCAGAAATGTTTGAAGCTACTGACTGAATGAAAGGAGCTGGCAACTCACTCTCTTTGAATCTTCTTTTCATGCTAGGATTGACAGGAAAAAGCAAAAAATTTCAGAATTGCACCTTGCAATGTGGAGATATTACTGTTTGTGCATTTACAATATTCATTGATTTTTGCCATTGAAAAACGTCCAGAAATGTTTGAAGCTACTGACTGAATGAAAGGAGCTGGCATCTCACTCTCTTTGAATCTTCTTTATCATGCTAGGATTAGCAGGAAAAAGCAAAAAATTTCAGAATTGCACCTTGCAATGTGGAGATATTACTGTTTGTGCATTTACAATATTCATTGATTTTTGCCATTGAAAAACATGTTTTTCATATACCAGAAATGTTTGAAGCTACTGACTGAATGAAAGGAGCTGGCATGTCACTCTCTTTGAATCTTCTTTATCATGCTAGGATTAACAGGAAAAAGCAAAAAATTTCAGAATTGCACCTTGCAATGTGGAGATATTACTGTTTGTGCATTTACAATATTCATTGATTTTTGCCATTGAAAAACATGTTTTTCATATACCAGAAATGTTTGAAGCTACTGACTGAATGAAAGGAGCTGGCATCTCACTCTCTTTGAATCTTCTTTATCATGCTAGGATTAACAGGAAAAAGCAAACAATTTCAGAATTGCACCTTGCAATGTGGAGATATTACTGTTTGTGCATTTACAATATTCATTGATTTTTGCCATTGAAAAACGTCCAGAAATGTTTGAAGCTACTGACTGAATGAAAGGAGCTGGCATCTCACTCTCTTTGAATCTCCTTTATCATGCTAGGATTAGCAGGAAAAAGCAAAAAATTTCAGAATTGCACCTTGCAATGTGGAGATATTACTGTTTGTGCATTTAAAATATTCATTGATTTTTGCCATTGAAAAACATGTTTTTCATATACCAGAAATGTTTGAAGCTACTGACTGAATGAAAGGAGCTGGCATCTCACTCTCTTTGAATCTTCTTTATCATGCTAGGATTAACAGGAAAAAGCAAAAAATTTCAGAATTGCACCTTGCAATGTGGAGATATTACTGTTTGTGCATTTACAATATTCATTGATTTTTGCCATTGAAAAACATGTTTTTCATATACCAGAAATGTTTGAAGCTACTGACTGAATGAAAGGAGCTGGCATCTCACTCTCTTTGAATCTTCTTTATCATGCTAGGATTAACAGGAAAAAGCAAAAAATTTCAGAATTGCACCTTGCAATGTGGAGATATTACTGTTTGTGCATTTACAATATTCATTGATTTTTGCCATTGAAAAACGTCCAGAAATGTTTGAAGCTACTGACTGAATGAAAGGAGCTGGCATCTCACTCTCTTTGAATCTTCTTTATCATGCTAGGATTAACAGGAAAAAGCAAAAAATTTCAGAATTGCACCTTGCAATGTGGAGATATTACTGTTTGTGCATTTACAATATTCATTGATTTTTGCCATTGAAAAACGTCCAGAAATGTTTGAAGCTACTGACTGAATGAAAGGAGCTGGCATCTCACTCTCTTTGAATCTTCTTTATCATGCTAGGATTAGCAGGAAAAAGCAAAAAATTTCAGAATTGCACCTTGCAATGTGGAGATATTACTGTTTGTGCATTTACAATATTCATTGATTTTTGCCATTGAAAAACATGTTTTTCATATACCAGAAATGTTTGAAGCTACTGACTGAATGAAAGGAGCTGGCATCTCACTCTCTTTGAATCTTCTTTATCATGCTAGGATTAGCAGGAAAAAGCAAAAAATTTCAGAATTGCACCTTGCAATGTGGAGATATTACTGTTTGTGCATTTACAATATTCATTGATTTTTGCCATTGAAAAACATGTTTTTCATATACCAGAAATGTTTGAAGCTACTGACTGAATGAAAGGAGCTGGCATCTCACTCTCTTTGAATCTTCTTTATCATGCTAGGATTAACAGGAAAAAGCAAAAAATTTCAGAATTGCACCTTGCAATGTGGAGATATTACTGTTTGTGCATTTACAATATTCATTGATTTTTGCCATTGAAAAACAATGTTTTTCATATTCCAGAAATGTTTGAAGCTACTGACTGAATGAAAGGAGCTGGCATCTCACTCTCTTTGAATCTTCTTTATCATGCTAGGATTAACAGGAAAAAGCTAAAAATTTCAGAACTGCACCTTGCAATGTGGAGATATTACTGTTTGTGCATTTACAATATTCATTGATTTTTGCCATTGAAAAACATGTTTTTCATATACCAGAAATGTTTGAAGCTACTGACTGAATGAAAGGAGCTGGCATCTCACTCTCTTTGAATCTTCTTTATCATGCTAGGATTAGCAGGAAAAAGCAAAGAATTTCAGAATTGCACCTTGCAATGTGGAGATATTACTGTTTGTGCATTTACAATATTCATTGATTTTTGCCATTGAAAAACATGTTTTTCATATACCAGAAATGTTTGAAGCTACTGACTGAATGAAAGGAGCTGGCATCTCACTCTCTTTGAATCTTCTTTATCATGCTAGGATTAGCAGGAAAAAGCAAAAAATTTCAGAATTGCACCTTGCAATGTGGAGATATTACTGTTTGTGCATTTACAATATTCATTGATTTTTGCCATTGAAAAACATGTTTTTCATATACCAGAAATGTTTGAAGCTACTGACTGAATGAAAGGAGCTGGCATCTCACTCTCTTTGAATCTTCTTTATCATGCTAGGATTAACAGGAAAAAGCAAAAAATTTCAGAATTGCACCTTGCAATGTGGAGATATTACTGTTTGTGCATTTACAATATTCATTGATTTTTGCCATTGAAAAACGTCCAGAAATGTTTGAAGCTACTGACTGAATGAAAGGAGCTGGCATCTCACTCTCTTTGAATCTTCTTTATCATGCTAGGATTAGCAGGAAAAAGCAAAAAATTTCAGAATTGCACCTTGCAATGTGGAGATATTACTGTTTGTGCATTTACAATATTCATTGATTTTTGCCATTGAAAAACATGTTTTTCATATACCAGAAATGTTTGAAGCTACTGACTGAATGAAAGGAGCTGGCATCTCACTCTCTTTGAATCTTCTTTATCATGCTAGGATTAGCAGGAAAAAGCAAAAAATTTCAGAATTGCACCTTGCAATGTGGAGATATTACTGTTTGTGCATTTACAATATTCATTGATTTTTGCCATTGAAAAACATGTTTTTCATATACCAGAAATGTTTGAAGCTACTGACTGAATGAAAGGAGCTGGCATCTCACTCTCTTTGAATCTTCTTTATCATGCTAGGATTAGCAGGAAAAAGCAAAAAATTTCAGAATTGCACCTTGCAATGTGGAGATATTACTGTTTGTGCATTTACAATATTCATTGATTTTTGCCATTGAAAAACATGTTTTTCATATACCAGAAATGTTTGAAGCTACTGACTGAATGAAAGGAGCTGGCATCTCACTCTCTTTGAATCTTCTTTATCATGCTAGGATTAACAGGAAAAAGCAAAAAATTTCAGAATTGCACCTTGCAATGTGGAGATATTACTGTTTGTGCATTTACAATATTCATTGATTTTTGCCATTGAAAAACGTCCAGAAATGTTTGAAGCTACTGACTGAATGAAAGGAGCTGGCATCTCACTCTCTTTGAATCTTCTTTATCATGCTAGGATTAGCAGGAAAAAGCAAAAAATTTCAGAATTGCACCTTGCAATGTGGAGATATTACTGTTTGTGCATTTACAATATTCATTGATTTTTGCCATTGAAAAACATGTTTTTCATATACCAGAAATGTTTGAAGCTACTGACTGAATGAAAGGAGCTGGCATCTCACTCTCTTTGAATCTTCTTTATCATGCTAGGATTAGCAGGAAAAAGCAAAAAATTTCAGAATTGCACCTTGCAATGTGGAGATATTACTGTTTGTGCATTTACAATATTCATTGATTTTTGCCATTGAAAAACATGTTTTTCATATACCAGAAATGTTTGAAGCTACTGACTGAATGAAAGGAGCTGGCATCTCACTCTCTTTGAATCTTCTTTATCATGCTAGGATTAACAGGAAAAAGCAAAAAATTTCAGAATTGCACCTTGCAATGTGGAGATATTACTGTTTGTGCATTTACAATATTCATTGATTTTTGCCATTGAAAAACGTCCAGAAATGTTTGAAGCTACTGACTGAATGAAAGGAGCTGGCATCTCACTCTCTTTGAATCTTCTTTATCATGCTAGGATTAACAGGAAAAAGCTAAAATTTCAGAATTGCACCTTCCAATGTGGAGATATTACTGTTTGTGCATTTACAATATTCATTGATTTTTGCCATTGAAAAACATGTTTTTCATATACCAGAAATGTTTGAAGCTACTGACTGAATGAAAGGAGCTGGCATCTCACTCTCTTTGAATCTTCTTTATCATGCTAGGATTAGCAGGAAAAAGCAAAAAATTTCAGAATTGCACCTTGCAATGTGGAGATATTACTGTTTGTGCATTTACAATATTCATTGATTTTTGCCATTGAAAAACATGTTTTTCATATACAAGAAATGTTTGAAGCTACTGACTGAATGAAAGGAGCTGGCATCTCACTCTCTTTGAATCTTCTTTATCATGCTAGGATTAACAGGAAAAAGCAAAAAATTTCAGAATTGCACCTTGCAATGTGGAGATATTACTGTTTGTGCATTTACAATATTCATTGATTTTTGCCATTGAAAAACGTCCAGAAATGTTTGAAGCTACTGACTGAATGAAAGGAGCTGGCATCTCACTCTCTTTGAATCTTCTTTATCATGCTAGGATTAACAGGAAAAAGCTAAAAATTTCAGAATTGCACCTTGCAATGTGGAGATATTACTGTTTGTGCATTTACAATATTCATTGATTTTTGCCATTGAAAAACATGTTTTTCATATACCAGAAATGTTTGAAGCTACTGACTGAATGAAAGGAGCTGGCATCTCACTCTCTTTGAATCTTCTTTATCATGCTAGGATTAGCAGTAAAAAGCAAAAAATTTCAGAATTGCACGTTGCAATGTGGAGATATTACTGTTTGTGCATTTACAATATTCATTGATTTTTGCCATTGAAAAACATGTTTTTCATATACCAGAAATGTTTGAAGCTACTGACTGAATGAAAGGAGCTGGCATCTCACTCTCTTTGAATCTTCTTTATCATGCTAGGATTAGCAGGAAAAAGCAAAAAATTTCAGAATTGCACCTTGCAATGTGGAGATATTACTGTTTGTGCATTTACAATATTCATTGATTTTTGCCATTGAAAAACATGTTTTTCATATACTAGAAATGTTTGAAGCTACTGACTGAATGAAAGGAGCTGGCATCTCACTCTCTTTGAATCTTCTTTATCATGCTAGGATTAACAGGAAAAAGCAAAAAATTTCAGAATTGCACCTTGCAATGTGGAGATATTACTGTTTGTGCATTTACAATATTCATTGATTTTTGCCATTGAAAAACGTCCAGAAATGTTTGAAGCTACTGACTGAATGAAAGGAGCTGGCATCTCACTCTCTTTGAATCTTCTTTATCATGCTAGGATTAGCAGGAAAAAGCAAAAAATTTCCGAATTGCACCTTGCAATGTGGAGATATTACTGTTTGTGCATTTACAATATTCATTGATTTTTGCCATTGAAAAACATGTTTTTCATATACCAGAAATGTTTGAAGCTACTGACTGAATGAAAGGAGCTGGCATCTCACTCTCTTTGAATCTTCTTTATCATGCTAGGATTAGCAGGAAAAAGCAAAAAATTTCAGAATTGCACCTTGCAATGTGGAGATATTACTGTTTGTGCATTTACAATATTCATTGATTTTTGCCATTGAAAAACATGTTTTTCATATACCAGAAATGTTTGAAGCTACTGACTGAATGAAAGGAGCTGGCATCTCACTCTTTGAATCTTCTTTATCATGCTAGGATTAGCAGGAAAAAGCAAAAAATTTCAGAATTGCACCTTGCAATGTGGAGATATTACTGTTTGTGCATTTACAATATTCATTGATTTTTGCCATTGAAAAACATGTTTTTCATATACCAGAAATGTTTGAAGCTACTGACTGAATGAAAGGAGCTGGCATCTCACTCTTTGAATCTTCTTTATCATGCTAGGATTAGCAGGAAAAAGCAAAAAATTTCAGAATTGCACCTTGCAATGTGGAGATATTACTGTTTGTGCAATTACAATATTCATTGATTTTTGCCTTTGAAAAACATGTTTTTCATATACCAGAAATGTTTGAAGCTACTGACTGAATGAAAGGAGCTGGCATCTCACTCTCTTTGAATCTTCTTTATCATGCTAGGATTAACAGGAAAAAGCAAAAAATTTCAGAATTGCACCTTGCAATGTGGAGATATTACTGTTTGTGCATTTACAATATTCATTGATTTTTGCCATTGAAAAACGTCCAGAAATGTTTGAAGCTACTGACTGAATGAAAGGAGCTGGCATCTCACTCTCTTTGAATCTTCTTTATCATGCTAGGATTAGCAGGAAAAAGCAAAAAATTTCAGAATTGCACCTTGCAATGTGGAGATATTACTGTTTGTGCATTTACAATATTCATTGATTTTTGCCATTGAAAAACATCATGTTATTCATATACCAGAAATGTTTGAAGCTACTGACTGAATGAAAGGAGCTGGCATCTCACTCTCTTTGAATCTTCTTTATCATGCTAGGATTAGCAGGAAAAAGCAAAAAATTTCCGAATTGCACCTTGCAATGTGGAGATATTACTGTTTGTGCATTTACAATATTCATTGATTTTTGCCATTGAAAAACATGTTTTTCATATACCAGAAATGTTTGAAGCTACTGACTGAATGAAAGGAGCTGGCATCTCACTCTCTTTGAATCTTCTTTATCATGCTAGGATTAGCAGGAAAAAGCAAAAAATTTCAGAATTGCACCTTGCAATGTGGAGATATTACTGTTTGTGCATTTACAATATTCATTGATTTTTTCCATTGAAAAACATGTTTTTCATATACCAGAAATGTTTGAAGCTACTGACTGAATGAAAGGAGCTGGCATCTCACTCTCTTTGAATCTTCTTTATCATGCTAGGATTAACAGGAAAAAGCTAAAAATTTCAGAATTGCACCTTGCAATGTGGAGATATTACTGTTTGTGCATTTACAATATTCATTGATTTTTGCCATTGAAAAACATGTTTTTCATATACCAGAAATGTTTGAAGCTACTGACTGAATGAAAGGAGCTGGCATCTCACTCTCTTTGAATCTTCTTTATCATGCTAGGATTAGCAGGAAAAAGCAAAAAATTTCAGAATTGCACCTTGCAATGTGGAGATATTACTGTTTGTGCATTTACAATATTCATTGATTTTTGCCATTGAAAAACATGTTTTTCATATACCAGAAATGTTTGAAGCTACTGACTGAATGAAAGGAGCTGGCATCTCACTCTCTTTGAATCTTCTTTATCATGCTAGGATTAACAGGAAAAAGCAAAAAATTTCAGAATTGCACCTTGCAATGTGGAGATATTACTGTTTGTGCATTTACAATATTCATTGATTTTTGCCATTGAAAAACGTCCAGAAATGTTTGAAGCTACTGACTGAATGAAAGGAGCTGGCATCTCACTCTCTTTGAATCTTCTTTATCATGCTAGGATTAGCAGGAAAAAGCAAAAAATTTCAGAATTGCACCTTGCAATGTGGAGATATTACTGTTTGTGCATTTACAATATTCATTGATTTTTGCCATTGAAAAACATCGTTATTCATATACCAGAAATGTTTGAAGCTACTGACTGAATGAA